>NC_048568.1:34355000-34522500 GCF_013265735.2 Oncorhynchus mykiss
GCCGTGCTGCTGCTCCAGTTTCAACTGTTCTGCCTGCGGCTATGGATTCCTGACCTGTTCACCAGACATGCTACCTGTCCCAGACCTGCTGCTTTTAACTCTTTAGAGACAGCAGGAGCGGTAGAGATACTCTGAAGGATCGGCTATGAAAAGCCAACTGACATTTAGTCCTGAGGTGCTGTTGCACCCTCGACAACCACTGTGATTATTATTATTTGACCCTGCTGGTCATCTATGAACATTTGAACATCTTGGTCATGTTCTGTTATAATCTCCACCCGGCACAGCCAGAAGAGGACCACCCCTCATAGCCTGGTTCCTCTCTAGGTTTCTTCCTAGGCTCTGGCCTTTCTAGGGAGTTTTTCCGAGCCACCGTGCTTCTACACCTGCATTGCTGTTTGGAGTTTAAGGCTGGGTTTCTATACAGCACCTTGTGACACCCGCTGATGAAAGAAGGGCTTTATAAATAAATTTGATTGACATCAGCAGCCATGTCAATTACCATGTACAACCAGCTACACAATAATGTAATATGAATGGAATCAACAGACGTATTCTGTGACTAATGGGAATAATGTGTTTTCATCACTCCGTACCAGAGGAGCTTTGGGTCCGGCATCAGAGTCAATAGAACCCTGCTTGAGGAGATGGTGCAGCATGTTACAGGCAAGTCCAGGGGAGGGAGCCAACCCTCTGTGATTCAATCAGTCAGCCTGGCCCTCAGCCAAGTGCCAAGATCTGCCCATCCAGTGTTATGCAGATTAGCTGCACATGCATGATGAGGAATGAAGGAATTTGTCATCATTTGCATCATTCCACAGAGATGCGGACTGAGTGGGGAAAGAAATGGGTCCAGGCTTGTCCTGTCCCACGGGCAGGTTGCAGAGGGAGCAGAGCAGGGAGATCTTTTTCACTGTAAATCGAAATCCCACTTTGAATTTGTCAACAACAACAAAAAAGGATGTATTGTTAATGTCCTACTGTTTGAATATGCTTACTGTAGACCGCTCATATGTCAGGCTGAAAGCAAAATTGTAAATCTAAGTGGTAAAATGATCGCCCATAAAAAGAAAATATAGAGATGTGATGTTTAAATGGCAATTCCAGAAACGTTCTGTGTTTTTATTTCCCCAGAATGATTATCAGAGATAATTAAATCCCTCATTAGCCATGGGGGTTGAGGCTATTCAAATACAAAATGGCACAAATAAATAAAATCTATTAAAACACACACATCATCTCACCTCCCCTCTACTGTTAAACACCCTGAGGACTCTGAAGGCTTTTGACCACGCACACATGATTTTCTGTCTCTGTCACTGTCTATGCAACTGTTATGACTGATTTGACTTCCAGCTCATTGCAACAATTCCACAGTGGTTAATAGTATGGCTTTGACCCCTTTAACTGTCAATGGGATAAATGGTATCTCAACAGAAGAACTGAAAGGAATTGGCTACATTTCAATGCTACTGTTTTGGAAGGTAATACATATCTATTCTTCTGAAAACATTAGGAAAATGGTAGCCTGGATGCCGACCTGTCTTCGCTCTCTTGCAAATTCTTTATAGAGTTGTCATGCCAAACATTTAGCTTGACAATGTTGTAAGCAAAAGCACAGATCTGGGACCAGGCTAGGAAAATGGTGCATGCATGCTTCTATTGTCAGTGTGAACTTTCAAGAGTACTGAATATTTTTTAGTGATGTCTCAACAACAACAGCAGGACTTGGGGACAGTCTTGCTCTGCATTCCTATAATTTATGAGAGCTAAGACTAAAAAGTAGAGCCTCCCTGTTAGATTGTTTTACTTGTTTTTATATTATATTATTTTCTATGCTAACCTTTTATGTTATATTCTATAGAATATTTAGAGTAGAATAATATAATATTATGTTAATATTATGTTTAAAAATATATACAAATACCTACCATCAAATCGGACCCATAGTTTACCACGATTATTGCGTACAATCAGATTTATCTGATGACGTTTAAATTTTCTGAGCAATTCACCATGCATTCCGCAGTGGATGATACACCTAGGAACCAAGAATTGCGAAAACGTTTCCGCCCGTGGATTTATAATTGCCGTCAGTTGAAGGCTTGTTTTTGGAGAAAGTGAACGTTTTAGTATAACGTTAGCTAGATAGCAAGCTACATGCTTATTTTGTCAAATAATAACAGTATTTGTTACTTAATAGCTTGTGGGGCGTGATTTAGCCATTTCTAAAGGTTGCCATAAGGTGAGTTGGCAGAAATTAATCGAATGAATGTTGTTTCATAGCTACATTTGTGGGAGCTAACGTTAGCTAGCTAGCTATGTTTCAAAAGTAACCAGCCTCCCTTGTTGGCTAGCTAGCTAGCTAATATTTGTAAAAAAATATATATATTTTGGATATTATTTGGTAACATTTCATTTGAAGGGGTCCTTATTACAGTGTAACTACTACTGTAACAAGTATTGTTACGTTAGTTGATTGTAATAACTCATAGGTATACTGTAATAACATCATGTAACTGCTGGTAATTGCAGTCTGTAATTACAGTGGTTTAACAACAAATAAGTGTTTATTTTCTTCTCAGCTGCATCCGGTTCAATAGTAACTGTCATAAGGTCGTAATCTCTTGTGGACAGATTCGCTGAGTGTTGCGAGATTTAAACAATTGGAGGCTCAATAGGCTATAATTATCTACCTGTGAATGCGCACTCTTTAAAATCTCCACTCAATGTTGTTGCTAGCGCATTGCCCCCAAAAGTGTACCATCTGGGTTAACATGGTTGAGTTTACAAAAACAGATCAAATATAGATAGGTCAACCTCACTGACTGGGGTTTACCATACGGGTGTCATCCGAGATGGCGGCAGGTTAGCCTAGTGTTTAGCCAGTAACCGAAAGGTTGCTGGTCGAATCCCAGAGCAGACTATGTGAAAAATGTATCGGTGTGCCTTTGAGCAAGGTGCGTAACCCTGTAAGTCACGCAATATTATTTAAAATTATAATAAAACAATTACTCATAATGAATGCATATGTTACCCATAACTACATAATATATCTGCATAAATACAATGTATTTACAAGGTGTATCTTGAGGGACACTTGTAATTCACGTGTACTTATACACGTATACAAAACATTAGGAACACCTGCGCTTTTCATGAGTGACCAGGTGAAACCAGGGGAAAGTTATTTATGTCACTTATTAAATCCACTTCAATCAGTGTAGCTCAAGGGGAGGAGACAGGTTAAAGAAGGATTTTTAAGCCTTGAGACAATTGAGACATGCATTGTGTATGTGTACCATTCAGAGGGTGAAAAGATTTAAGTGGCTTTGAACGGGGTATGAGTATGTCAGGAACTGCAACGCTGCTGGGTTTTTCACACTCAACAGTTTCCTGTGTGTATCAAGAATGGTCCACCACTCAAAGGACATCTAGACAACTTGACACAACTGTGAGAAGCATTGAGAGTCAACATGGGCCAGCATCCCTGTGGAACGCTTTTGACACCTTGTAAAGTCCATGACCGGACAAATCAAGGCTGTTCTGAGGACAAAAGGGAGTGCAACTCAATATTAGGAAGGTGTTCCTAATGTTCCTCACAACCTGGCCCTTATTTTATGGCTTCTGGAAGTGTCATCCAAGTGGGAGGATAAACACAGTAGTACACCACAGAGTACATGTAATATCTGTATACGGTCTGATATACCACAGCTGTCAGCCAATCAGCATTCAGGGTTCGAACCACCCAGTTTATAATTGTAATGAATTTGTACTTAGATAGTACATTACCCATGCTGACCCTTATTTTAAGGCTTCCGGAAGCACCATCCAAGTGAGAAAATAAACACACTAGTACACCACAGAGTACATGTAATATCTGTATAAGTACAATGTAATTACTAGGTGTTACACCGGATTTAGCTAGTTAAAATGAAGTTCATCTTGGTGTACTTGTAATTATTGTGTACCTACAACACTAGGCTAGCTAGCAAATGCTAGCGAACTACCCATGTTAAATCGTCCATGGAAAACGTACATTTTCTCTCCTGTATTGCCGTTTTTTAACCTACAACACTGTGTATCTTTTGCGGTAATCTTTCATGTCTGTATTTTGCACACTGACATTCTTCTTGACCCTGTTCTATGCGCACTGTGTCAGCACATGTGGGCATGTTCGGGGTGTTGTTATGTCGAGCGTGTTGCGCAGATTGACAGATCTTGCAATGATGTACAGTATGTATAAATCATTGAGGTCTTGACAGGATGCCTTAATTCCTGGGATAAATAAATAATTGCCCCAATGCATCCCATCCAAAAGTGAGAATGTTCCTCAACGGTGAAACCCTTGTAAGGTTACATGACAGAATAAGAGTTTGCGTTATGACCATTTTAATTTATAAACTATTATTCAACTAAGCTTAAAATGCTTACAATTTGGCAAGCATGAATAACTATGTAACAACTTTAAATTTAACTTTTTGTTAATGTGTCTAAAAATGGTTAATTAATGGTTAATAACCTTTTACTGCAGTGGGCTGAATCAGGGTCACATAGAGTGTTTCTTCATAGTCTTAAACATACTGTGAAACAAAAGTATTCAGCTCACACACATGGTTATGGGCTTAAAAAAAGAAGGCACCTGTAGCATGTCAGATATTTATTTTGTGAACCCATTTTTGCCATTGCGCCTGGGCATCAGAATCCAGAGCCTTTTCTTGTAGACTTGTGTCAATGAGGTGGTCGGTTTTCAATTGGCTAACCCTTATCATGAGGTTTGTGCAGGCTGAAATATGGTGCAGTGGGATGCTATCGGAAACTTGAACATTTGTAACAAGCATGGTAACACGCATTCTTTTTTACACCCCTGTAATTACAGACTGCAGTTACCACCACACGTTGTTACAGTGTAACTATGAATTATTACGATTAATTACAATACTTGTTACAGTGTAATGACATATGTAATTACACTGTAATAAAGAACCCTTAGTTTACATACTCTATAATACGTAACAATATTTGTAAATGACTAAATGATTTGTTCACTACAGATGTTGTCCTCCCGTATTTCCAGCTGGGATGTGCCACGGTGGAACTAGAATGATGTTAGTGGACACAATGCTAGCCCGGCAACATGGACCACAGGAGGCCTTTGGTGTTATGGAGAAGATGCCACAGGGCAGGAATTATCAGTGTGTCACATGCTTGAAATGTTTTTCCGCCCCATCCAAGCTACAGAGGCACATCCTTTCACACACAGGACAACGACCATTTGGGTGTCACCTCTGTGAAAAGGCATTTCGGCAACTAGCACACCTGAAACTCCATCTTAACACACATCTTTATCCAAAACGAACTGAACAGAAGAAGATGAATGTAAAGTCTAGCTTGCATCCAAGTGGATATGAAAATACCCCTCCTGTAAAGATAGACAACTCAAAAGCATGTTTGCAGACAGGCTCCTTGGACCCAGTCGGTGCAGAGGACACATTGGAGGTAGACATCAGGCCTACTGGACCTGTCTACATAATTGAGGAAAACTCTCTCTGTTCCCCTCGCTGTATCGCTGAACTATATCCCCCACACTCTGAGGTCGAGAGGTTTAAGAAGCAGCACACAGAAGAGGAGCCAATTAGGAACCACGATGACTGGAGTGAACCTGAGAAACAGACACTGGATGAGGATAAATCCTCCAGAGATGAAACAGTGGATAAACATACAAAAATAATTGAGAATTCAAACTCTCATAAATGCCCTGAGTGCTTTAAGTGCTTCAGCGCCCCGTCCAAATTAAAGAGGCACTGCCTGATTCACACAGGCCAGAAACCATTTCAGTGCTACCTATGCCGGCGTGCTTTTAGGCAGTTGGCCCATCTTAAGGTACACTACAGCATTCACTCAGGGGTCGCGAAGTCTAGAAGTCTCAAATCTTTCTCTCAACCCCAGAGGTCAAAAACCTGGCCAAGGAACTATCCATGTAACATTTGTGGCAGGAGATTTAAACAGAAGAGACATTTGATAGTTCACCAGCAAACTCATCAAGGTCCAGATACTGCTGTGCACCCTGATAAGTTAGATAATACGAGTAAGGCCTGCCTTCCAACTCACACTGACCATGCTTCCCAAGTAGATTTCTCAAACTCTGAAAATGCTATAGCGTACAATACAGAGCTGAATGAAAAGAGTCAGATACCTGTTGTTGAAGGTTTAGACATCTTATCTGAAGAATGGCATAACAGTGCAAAGCCTGCGTCACAGGACATTGACCTCACTCGCTCCTCAGACAGAAACAATAAGTCATCTGTGTCTCATCGCTCTGACCGTACAAACACAGGTAAGGTAAGGGAAAATCAGTGCATGCTGTGCCTAAAGAAGTTTGACTATCCCTCCAAACTCTCCCGACATCTATTGGTCCACATGGACATCAAGCCGTTCGGATGCACCGTCTGTAGTAAGTCTTTCAGACAGCTCTGCCACTTACAGAATCACATGAAGGCGCAACACGTAAAAAGCGACAATGTTTTGAAAAGTGTAGAAGATGCTCCCGACCAACCAGGTGTTATTCTATTAAAGGACAAGTCTGTTTCTGAGATGAGGAGAAATCAAAGTGAACATTTAGACCAAGTTTCTCAACCTCAGGAAGGCAGCAGAGACATCAGTGAAGTTGGTTGTTTTCTAAGCCAGTATGTTCTACCTGTCAGACCTACCTTAAGTCATTGCTCCACTGACAGTCTCTACAACTATGGTGCTCAACAACCTACATGGAACCCCAGTGGGAAGCTGCTACCTGGATTGGACTGTGATACAGTAAACAGGAAGTCTGCAGAGCAGCCTGTGTCTCTCAGACAAATGCATAACACAGACTACACAAATACCAGTGATGTGTTGGAAAGCACACCAACACACCAATCACTGGTAGGCATATCTAAACAAAGGAGTTGCATCTTTCAAAACAAACCCACAATCCATGGCAGAGGGCGTTATAGTTGCCCAATTTGTTCAAAGCGCTTTGATGCTCCATCCAAGCTACAGCGGCATTCCCTGATCCATACAGGACAGAGGTCCTATCAGTGCCCCACTTGTCTCAAGACATTTAGACAAAAAGCTCATCTGAAGGTGCACCAGTCTGTTCATGAACAAAGAAAAGAGGCTAAACCCTCTACTAGTCATAGTGAAGACCGAGAAACCAAGTCTTTCTCAAGACCAAAAAGGACCCCATCTCCAAATGAAAAGGATGTAGTCTTTTGTAATAGGAGTCAGAAGACATCACGTGACAGTGATCTCTCTGCTGTCCCTCCATCCGACTGCCCTCTGACAAACAACGTCAACAGCCCACCACCGCCATCTGTTGCACCTAGGAAATTGGGGGGGTACCAGTGCATGGCCTGTCTAAAGAAGTTTGACTATCCTTCTAAACTCTCCCGACATCTCTTGGTCCACATGGGCATCAAGCCTTTCAGATGTGCCGTCTGTAGTAAATCCTTCAGACAGCTCTGCCACCTACAGTCTCACATGAAGGTCCACAATAGTAAGACCACACTGCATGAGGAGGGTCAACAGAAGAACATCAACTTGGCTCATCTGGACAACATTCCCCCTGAGGCTGGGGTTGTTTCTGAGGGACACGTCTTTGCAGCAAGTCTTCATCCAGATGAACCAGGCCCAAGTCAAACTTTTGGAAATAACATACAAAATAGTAATGGTGGTGAATCCTTATCTCACTACTGTTCAACAGAAAGCATGAACCAATCAACAGAAATCATCAGAAAGAATGAAACAACCCCAACCCCTGAACAGTCAGAAGACATGAAAAGCATGAAGTCAGAAAATAACTGCCTAGTGGAGCAGAAATGTATCTCGCCTCCTCAACTGACAAAGAGCACTTGGAATATTGCTGAAGAGAAACATGTGGACAAGTTTCCCTCGGATGAATATTATGGACAGCAAAACCACCCCCTGATTCCCAACTGGTTAAACCCCTATCCATATCAACAAGAAACCGCAAATAACAAACAGACATATCCAATTGCTACTCACCGTATTCCTTACCTGGAGGAACCAGGATCCAGCCACAGTGACCAACCGGAAATACCGGTTGATGTGAATCACAAGTTAAATCTATATCAATCCCCTTTAGAATCTCCTAGCACTAATTCACAATATGAAGCTAAAGATGAGGAAAGGTTGGAGGTTGGGCTTAGGTCAGAGTTTAATGTTACATACAAGTCAGAACCTCCCAACGACCTTCAAAGCTGCTCAGACTGTAGTCAGTGTTTTACCACCAAGGGGAAACTGAATCATCACAGGTGTTCTCCAAGACATTCAGTTGAAGAGAGGCAGGCGAGCTCATATCGGTGCGCTATCTGCTTCAAAAGCTTCGAGGCTCCCTCGAAATTGAAAAGACACTATGTTATTCACACAGGCCAGAGGCCATTTCAGTGTACAGTGTGTGGAAAGGCTTTCACCCAGGCAGGCCATTTGAAGACACACCTGCAAATCCACAGGTAAAAGACTTGGGACATTCACCTACTGTATAACGACTCTAATCACAGATCTCCACACACTCATATCTTACTTATATTTACCATTCTCCTCTACTCTCTAACATTAGCTTTTTGAATTGCAGAATATACCTTTTATTATGTATATTTTTCTGCCTTTCTATTCTGTCTTATTTTCTTGAAGTGGCTTTTATAGATGGTATTATATGGTTTAATGACTTTGTACTATATAGTAATGTACAAGTGGTGTATTAATTGGTTTTAACAATCTGCCTATTTACAGTGTGATATTGCATGTTTATGTGTTGCCTGCATTATGAATATGTAAATATGACAGCAGTCGGTACTTCTGTTTCACACACAAAGTATACACTAGTGCAAATGTGTCTTTAAGGCAGTACTCTGGCTGGCCATGGCATTATGGTGCTAGTTGGTTATAGCTAAAATAAAATACATTTTGGGTAGGTCTTGTTTTTGGAACTGAGGTAGGCATTATTTATTCTGAAAAACATTCTGAAAAATGTTGAGGATCTTAAGAGGAGACTACCTAAGCTGGATCAACGCCATCAGATAACTTGGG
Organism: Oncorhynchus mykiss; assembly: GCF_013265735.2. NCBI lineage: Eukaryota > Metazoa > Chordata > Actinopteri > Salmoniformes > Salmonidae > Oncorhynchus > Oncorhynchus mykiss. Next base: position 34,364,085 of record NC_048568.1, read on the forward strand.
AAGTCGTTTCATTGTGACTTGCAGTACCACCTATTCACACAAGATGGCATCATGTCTATTTGTTTTGGTTGGTTGAGATGCGGTTGGAGAAGGAGAAGCTTCTGACTTCTAATGACCGATGTTATTCGGGGGGACACTTCAGTGTGAAATAAACGTTTTTTTTACATGGTAGATTTTCTGTTTGACATTTAAATACATAATCATACTGATTTATGAATGTGTACTCATTTGAAGTGTTTGAACTGTCTTTAATCCTGATGTAAAGGTTCTGAAAAATGTTGAGGATCTTAAAGAGTAGACTACCTAAGCTGGCAGGCCATGACAAGATAAAAAGCTCATTGACCTGTTAGGGATTTGTGGAGTACGGATTACGGGGATTATTTTCCCCCTAAAACCATTCAAGATTCAAGCTGTTTCTTCTTTAACCCTCCAGCTGTGTTCTGGTTGAATTGGACTGATTTACAAGTTTTCTCTCTGAAAAATTTAGTTAATTTAATCTGATTGTCATATAAGGTTCCATGACTTTGTCCACACAGGGCATCTGAACACACAAAATACATTTAGATGATTTTCATTACATTTAGGGTGTTTTATTTAACATTTGTACACCTGTGGTGTTCCCGGTCAAAAATGACCGGTCATTAGCAATGAATGGGTGAGACTACAATTGGTGTATAAAATTTAGTTTAGGCACATGCCCATTCATTATATGGACACACTTCCTCTCCCAGACCCCCACATGCATTTCTGTTTGAGCACACACACACACACACACACCTCACTCCCTATTCTTGGCTTCCATGGCAACCCCCACTGGAACCTTTCCCCAATAGAATATTTCCCCCACAGGAACCACAAACAATCGCAACATTGTTTCAATAATATGTAGAACTTTTCTCGCAGCTCTGGTATATAAAGCTTTTTAGAGGTCTTGCTCACAATCCATTCTGTGGCAGCACAATGACCAAACAATAAACTGTATGTGAGGCTCTTGATCATATCTTTGATCATGACACTGGTGAGGAGGAGAGAGTCCTTGTTAAACTTTGACACAAAGTAGTCTGTGTTAAATAGCACCATATGTTTAATCTGAGTATTTGTTATAGTCAAAATAAACATTCTGCTTTTTTTTTTGCTCAAAAACGAGCTGTATGAGCTCAGGTCAATGAGGCCTACGGGTCTCATAGCTAATAGAAGTTCAAAACCTGTAATGTTCACAAGAACTTAAGTTGATAAAAAAAATCTAACACAACATTAGGTGATAATATATGCATTATTATGGATTTATAATCAGCTATGATGGGGCAGTCATTTTGGACTGGGAACACAATTAATTAACATGAAACGAACACAACAGGAGGGTTAAGAGTTTCACAAGATGTTATATTATGTTAAGTATATTATATTGTATGCAGTTCTACTGTATATGCAAATAAGTCGTAGAAGTTTTATCCAAATGTGTTACAACAGTTCATTGACGTAAGGATAAATCAATATTGCTTGTGCGGGAGTTTTTAATGTAAAAGAAAGTGTAAGGGATGTTCTTCATTGTTTGCGCTCCCTGCTGTCACGCAATGGGGATGTGGGGAGCGATTCATTTCTGTCATTTTGTACATCTATATTAAAATCTCTCTAAATGAAACATTTTGGTCTTTACTGAGGCACCTCACAAAAAAACAAAATACCAATTTTATTAATGGATCAGGTCAGATATTTTTGGGAGTTACCTGTCCACGTAAGAATATCTCAAAATGCCTCAATATGTAGGCTAGGTGTAATTGACAAACATAAGAAAACATAGACAATGCTACCCTGAACCATGGCCTTACCTGTGTAACTGACCAACAGAAGAAAACATAGACAATGCTACCCTGAACCATGGCCTTACCTGTGTAATTGACCAACAGAAGAAAACATAGACAATGCTACCCTGAACCATGGCCTTACCTGTGTAATTGACAAACATAAGAAAACATAGACAATGCTACCCTGAACCATGGCCTTACCTGTGTAATTGACCAACAGAAGAAAACATAGACAATGCTACCCTGAACCATGGCCTTACCTGTGTAATTGACAAACATAAGAAAACATAGACAATGCTACCCTGAACCATGGCCTTACCTGTGTAATTGACAAACATAAGAAAACATAGACAATGCTACCCTGAACCATGGCCTTACCTGTGTAATTGACAAACATAAGAAAACATAGACAATGCTACCATGAACCATGGCCTTACCTGTGTAATTGACCAACAGAAGAAAACATAGACAATGCTACCCTGAACCATGGCCTTACCTGTGTAATTGACAAACATAAGAAAACATAGACAATGCTACCCTGAACCATGGCCTTACCCTCACCCTGACAGAATGGGTTTAGTTTCTGAAATACACAGTTGGACATTATGTGTCTTCTTGCTGCTCAGAGCAGAGGCAACAGACCTTCATATTTTATAGGTCAGGTTGTGATTACAGGGCAGTGTAATAATCTCTGACATGTCTCTGGTGTGCAGACATGGGATCTAATCCTAGCAGTAGTAGCCAGTCCTGCCCTGTTGCTACCTCATGTCCCCATTTGATTGGATTGAGTAGCTTTACAGTAGACCTCCAACCCAACCTGTGTGGATTTGATAGATCATAATAATTAATATAACTTTTATAGACCTATTCATTACATAAAGAATCTCAAAGCGTTGCAAAGCATCAACAACAAAAACCATGCAATTAAAAAAAAACATAATTAGTCTAATCATCATACAGTTCTCAGTAGTTGATATTCAGATTTACCTTATGCAGGCGCGTAACGGGCTTTGCATGTGTGGTTCCATTGCGCGGGCTGAATAGATTTCAGACGCTGAAAATCCTCCCACTTGTTGGCCAACAGATTTTCTCCTGGAGTTGTCGTTCAATATATAGTTTTCTGTACTTTTAATTATAATTGTGTGGACAGACCAACTAGAATGCATCAAGACAACGGAGTTCAGAATATTAGGGATCAATGAAAGGAAGCTATCTAAATATATGCATAGTGTTTCCGTTTCAGCACCAACTGGTGTAGCCCTTTCCTGTAGTCAAATGAGCTCATGGATGGAATGTTATTAACACTTTAAATTCATAAATAATACACTTTTTTTATAACGTCGAAAATTCGGTGTTTCTATGTCAAACGGTTTTGTTATATTTCAGTTTTCTGTGATGTACATAAAGTGTAATATTGGGACGCAAACATAACATGTAATATATTTCAACTCTATATCTGACATGGTACAGGTGTCTTCTTCTTTTTAACCCCTTAACCATGTGTGTGAGATGTATACTTTTGTTTCAAAGTAGATTTGTTTAAGACTACCAAGAAACACTCTGTGAGACCCAGATATAGTAAGTAAAAGGTTTTTAAAAAATACTCCGATTTGGTAGATTATTTAGGCAAATTTTAAGGTTAGGAATGTATGTTTGACTCATAAAAAAACAAGTTTGGAGATATTTCCAAACTTGTTATATATCCCAAAATATATCGATTAATAAAAAATACAGTGGTTTTATTCATCCTAAAAGTTGCCATATTCAAGTTCAAACCATTACATTTTAGAAGGTAAAAAAAAGTTACAATAGGGGTCGAACAATAGGCTAGTCCTAGGAATCTACCCAAATCATCACTAATTAAGGAACTGTAATGACAACGGTCCAGTCGTCATGAACCGTGCGCAAGGCGGTTAAAACTGCTACAGTATGTGTGGTCTGAGTTCTATAATGTTTCAAATAGGCTACAGGTACCAAATTATTGCTCAGCGTTAGGCTAATATGATCCACTATTGCTAGCGACCCTCGGGAACAGCTACATGGATGTGACAGAGAAAGAAAGGCAAACGGAATGGAATGATGCAAAATGTAGGCTTTAAATAGAACACTAGAGTTACAGTTCTAAATGTATGTGGGTATTACTAACGTGCCTCCCGATAGTGGCTACTATTGAACTTGATACAAATCGTTAAATAAAACAAAATCCTGGGCATATAATTAAAACATTGTAAACCCGCATAAATCAACTAGGCGGGTTCGGCCTTACAGAAGCCTATAGCTTGTGGTCTCCATATTTCATCGCTGCAAATTATGAGGGCATAGAATTAGACATTTCAATAAAGGCACAGCTATTTATAGCCTACTTCACTGTGGAAAATGGGCCAATACATGTCATGTTGATATTGTGTTTTATTTGCTTCCATATGACTGGTTTCACATTTGTCTCCAGGGATAATGAGGAATAATCATCTAAAACAATTGTTATTTGTATTTACAATCCCCTTCTCCAAATATATTACTCATTTACCTAGCTCTTGTCATTAGCTGTTACTGATTTATAAATTACAGTGCATGGAGAATGCTGAATATTTCTATCGAAAAATGAAAGTATATGCCTTTCCACTTGGAAGGTTCGCTCAACCTTGTTCATGGTTTCCTCCCGTGTAAAGGAGGTGGACTTATGAGGGAATTAAGTCTTGGTCATAATATGGAGTATCTGTAGACACATCTCCACCACACCTCCATTTATTTGATCTCCACCCCAAAGGAATGGCTGATGTATAGCATTATATTCTCATGCTTAAATTCAAGGTCAGAATATGCATAGAGAGAAAAGTGCATAAAAAGGCAATTACTTCCATTTACAGGAGCTTGACTCTATCTAGATGGACGTCAAGAGACTAAAGGTTGAAAAGTTCATGGCTGATCTTGATGGAGAGAATGGTATACTAAGTGGAGAGCTGTATTGGATATATCTAGCTCCAGATTATATATACAAATTGAGTTTGTGCATCTTTTTTTGTGGGGGGGGAATGATTCTGGCTCCATGCTTGTGGATGGCATGAATGCACTTTTAATCGTTTTAAACATGTGTGGAGTTTTTCAAACACTTAACAGGTCATGTCCAGTACGGTCATATTGATTACATTCAGCAGATCCAGTCTCATGCATGTCACCATTTGGCATGAGAGTCAGTGCCCTAAAAGTCTTAGAAATCCTTTGTATTTACACAGTTTCCAGTTCATGTCTGAAATTCTTCACATAAAGACGGGAGTATCAACCAACCAATCAAATCTCAGGCTCTCCCATCCTGTTCCAGCTAGCCATTTGCCTAGCAGCGCTGCAGGAGACTACAAGACGGTGAAACGGGGACTTATGTATTTTTTATGAGCCCATCAGCGGTAGGCAGGCGGGTGGCTCTGGGGGTCAGGCTCTGGGGGTCAGGCTCTGGGGGTCAGGCTCTGGGGGTCAGAGGAAGTGCACTGCTCAGCAGGTCTGAAACCACATCGGGGTTTAAACGGTGCAGATGATGTCAAGGTAGGCAGGCGGGTGGCTCTGGGGGTCAGAGGAAGTGCACTGCTCAGCAGGTCTGAAACCACATCGGGGTTTAAACGGTGCAGATGATGTTAAGGTAGGCAGGCGGGTGGCTCTGGGGGTCAGAGGAAGTGCACTGCTCAGCAGGTCTGAAACCACATCAGGGTTTAAACGGTGCAGATGATGTTAAGGTAGGCAGGCGGGTGGCTCTGGGGGTCAGAGGAAGTGCACTGCTCAGCAGGTCTGAAACCACATCAGGGTTTAAACGGTGCAGATGATGTTAAACCCCCAGGGTGGCGGAATCTTAACAAAGCTTGATCCCTTTTTTGTGTGAAACTCAGTGCTCATGGCCCTCTAATCTCAACCCATTAAACATGCAGACAGGAGACCCATGCCTCTGTGACTATTTTACTTAGAGGAACTGTTAAATATAACTGTTGAATAGTCTCATAGTGTGTGTGTGTGTGTGTGTGTGCGTGCGTGCGTGCGTGCGTGCATGCGTCAGAGAGGTCCTTTTAAGAACTAGAGTTGGAATCAGTAGTTTTAAAGACGGGGTTAGAGCCAAAATGTGTGTTTCAGGGACTCAACTACCTATTGTGTGTTGCGAGGAACATAATTGTTTCTGTGAAACATGTCCTCTATCTACCCAGTGTGTCTCCAATGAAAACTCCTAGTTACGTCAACGTACACACAAGCATTATATGGCCTGAAAGAAACGTTATTGTACGTCACGACCCAATCAGTATTTGCAAGAAGTGCTGACAAGCTGAATGCACCGAGCTGTCTGTTTAAACTACTAGCACACAGCTCTGACACCCATCCATACCCCACAAGACATGCCACCAGAGGTCTGTTTAAACTACTAGCACACAGCTCTGACACCCATCCATACCCCACAAGACATGCCACCAGAGGTCTGTTTAAACTACTAGCACACAGCTCTGATACCCATGCATACCCCACAAGACATGCCACCAGAGGTCTGTTTAAACTACTAGCACACAGCTCTGACACCCATCCATACCCCACAAGACATGCCACCAGAGGTCTGTTTAAACAACTAGCACACATCTCTGACACCCATCCATACCCCACAAGACATGCCACCAGAGGTCTGTTTAAACTACTAGCACACAGCTCTGACACCCATCCATACCCCACAAGACATGCCACCAGAGGTCTGTTTAAACTACTAGCACACAGCTCTGACACCCATCCATACCCCACAAGACATGCCACCAGAGGTCTGTTTAAACTACTAGCACACAGCTCTGATACCCATCCATACCCCACAAGACATGCCACCAGAGGTCTGTTTAAACTACTAGCACACAGCTCTGACACCCATCCATACCCCACAAGACATGCCACCAGAGGTCTGTTTAAACTACTAGCACACAGCTCTGACACCCATCCATACCCCACAAGACATGCCACCAGAGGTCTGTTTAAACTACTAGCACACAGCTCTGACACCCATCCATACCCCACAAGACATGCCACCAGAGGTCTCTTCACAGTCCCCAAGTCCAGAAAAGACTATGGGAGGCACACCGTACTACATAGAGCCATGACTACATGGAACTCTATTCCACATCAGATAACTGATGAAAGCAGTAGAATCAGATTTTTTTTTTTAAACCGATAAAAATAGACGTTATGGAACAGTGGGGACTGAGAAGAGACACACACACAGGCACAGACACACATACACATGATAAGACACGCACTCTAGACACACATAAACATGGACTTTGTATTGTAGATATGTGATAGTAGAGTAGTGGCCTGAGGGAACACACTTCATGTGTTGTGAAAAGTGTTCTGAAATGTAATGTATTATTTTAAAATGTATATAACTGCCTTAATGTTGCTGGACTGCAGGAAGAGTAGCTACTGCCTTGGCAGGAACTAATGGACCCGAGGAAGAGTAGCTGCTGCCTTGGCCTGAACTAATGGGGATCCATAATAAACCCCTGGAAACATAGCTGCTGCCTTGGCAGGAACTAATGGGGATCCATAATAAACCCCTGGAAACATAGCTGCTGCCTTGGCAGGAACTAATGGGGATCCATAATAAACCCATGGAAACATAGCTGCTGCCTTGGCAGGAACTAATGGGGATCCATAATAAACCCCAGGAAGAGTAGCTACTGCCTTGGCAGGAACTAATGGGATCCATAATAAACCCCTGGAAACATAGCTGCTGCCTTGGCAGGAACTAATGGGGATCCATAATAAACCCCTGGAAACATAGCTGCTGCCTTGGCAGGAACTAATGGGGATCCATAATAAACCCCTGGAAACATAGCTGCTGCCTTGGCAGGAACTAATGGGGATCCATAATAAACCCCTGGAAACATAGCTGCTGCCTTGGCAGGAACTAATGGACCCGAGGAAGAGTAGCTGCTGCCTTGGCCTGAACTAATGGGGATCCATAATAAACCCCTGGAAACATAGCTGCTGCCTTGGCAGGAACTAATGGGGATCCATAATAAACCCCGGGAAGAATAGCTGCTGCCTTGGTAGGAACTAATGGGATCCATAATAAACCCCAGGAAGAATAGCTGCTGCCTTGGCAGGAACTAATGGGGATCCATAATATACCCCTAGGAAGAGTTGCTGCTGCCTTGGTAGGAACTAATGGGGATCCATAATAAACCCCAGGAAGAGTAGCTGCTACCTTGGCAGGAACTAATGGGGATCCATAATATACCCCTAGGAAGAGTTGCTGCTGCCTTGGCAGGAACTAATGGGGATCCATAATAAACCCCTAGGAAGAGTTGCTGCTGCCTTGGCACGAACTAATGGGGATCCATAATAAACCCCTAGGAAGAGTTGCTGTTGCCTTGGCAGGAACTAATGGACCCCAGGAAGAGTGGCTGTTGCCTTGGCAGCAGCAAATAGGGGTTTCCTTAATAAATACAAATCAGTGTCTGACCTATCTCCCATACCGACTAACCTTGTCCCAGTGCCCGGTCCCTGAACCCTAACCATTGATGAAGTTTCACACCCAGACAGTCCTAACATCACGGCCTGCCCTGTCAGCCTCTCTCCCACAGCGGAGCTCCAGCATGGGGCCTCTGTTTGTGTATTTGTGTAATATATATTTGTCTCTGTGAAACTTGATCCACAGGAACTGGATGGGAATGAGATGCATTTCTAAGGGTATTTCGGAAAGGGCCTGGGGGGGGGCCATGAGCTTGGGCTTTGGGGTCTTTGGTTTCAAGGCCTCTGGAGCCACCTAGTAGAGAAATGCTAGACCACAGGAATTGTTCCAGTGTGACACTGTGTTAGGGATGGACTGTGGCCAAGTCATAACTCATCCCCAACATCACCAAAGTGGGTTATGTTTGGAGGGCTTCCTGCTTGCTAGCCATGTTGCTCATTACCATGAGCAACTCATTTATAAGCCTACTATACAGCATACCATCAATTAAAGGCAAACAGTCTACACTATAGAAAATTATAATTAAACACCAACAAATCTAGTTGTTTCAACTAATTATTATTTAGTTCCATAGCCTTTAAAAAAAATAATATTTTCATTCCAAGTGTTACCTGAACAACAACAAAAATCATTGGCCCAAACGTAGCTCTAACTTGAGAAAAGATTGGCAAAAGTTCTGTCAATTTAAAATGTGTTCAACTTGTCTCATACTGTATGTTCATTGAACTGTAGCAATTATTATTTGGACATCTTAACTAATAAAGGCTGTGCAGCTGGTTACACACACAGTGCTTTCAACAGACAAGATTTTCAACTACATATTTGACACACGTTATTACATTGTGCATGTTCATTTATACAGTAACTATTATTCAACATGTCCTCACCTGGGATTTGAACACACAACCTCTTGGTTAATGTCATTCCGATCTTCCTGCTACACCACCAAGTCTGTTTCAATTATCAGTCAATCATTGATTTGATTCACTTATTTAAGCAATTGTATTTTTTTTCTGTATAGTTGTCTAATGTTGGTGAGGAATATTACTAGCAGGAAGATCAGAATGCTGTGAACCAAGAGCTTGTAAATTCAAATCCCAGCTGAGGACATGTTGAATATGAACTACTGTAAAAAATAAACATGCACATGTTGAATATGAATTACTGTAAAAATGAACATGCACAATGTAATCCTGTGTCAAATATGGAAGTTGAAAACGTATGTTAAAAGCACTCTGTGTGTGTGTTTAAATAGTTCCACAGCCTTTTTAACATTTATTTTTCTAAGGTAAGATGCCCAAATCACAATTTCTAGTTGAATGAACATACAATTTCAGCAAACACATCATTTTAAGTATACTGAAATCTGCCTACGTTTTCTCACATTGGATCTAAGTTTGGGCCAACTAAAAATGTTAAGTTCAGGTAACACTGACCTTGTTGAGAAAATTTAGTTTAAACGTGATTTTGTTTTTACAGTGTACTTCAATACAAATTGGATTTAAACAAGTACTCTGAAAACAAATATCATATCTGCTTAAAAATGTTTATCTATCTATCATGATGTTTTCCATATGTCCTGTAGAAAAAGAAAAGGAATGAATGTAAGATGTATGTTCCTGTGAACATGTCAACCTGAATACAAACATCAAGGAAGTTTACAAAATGTATCCCCCTGTATGAATGTTTCATAAATAATGTGATGTGTCCCCCTGTATGAATGTTTCATAAATAATGTGATGTGTCCCCCTGTATGAATGTTTCATAAATAATGTGATGTGTCCCCCTGTATGAATGTTTCATAAATAATGTGATGTGTCCCCCTGTATGAATGTTTCATAAATAATGTGATGTGTCCCCCTGTATGAATGTTTGTTAAATAATGTGATGTGTCCCCCTGTATGAATGTTTCATAAATAATGTGATGTGTCCCCCTGTATGAATGTTTCATAAATAATGTGATGTGTCCCCCTGTATTAATGTTTCATAAATAATGTGATGTGTTTCCCAGTATGAATGTTTGTTAAATAATGTGATGTGTCTCCCTGTATGAATGTTTGTTAAATAATGTGATGTGTCTCCCTGTATGAATGTTTGTTAAATAATGTGATGTGTCACTCAAAATGAATCCATCTCAGGTTTCAGTTTGCATTTAAAGTGACCTGCAATGCCTAGACAGAAATTATTTGCATTGTGTAGTAGGATATAAAATAAATAATTACCTCTCAGCATACTGTACTATCCCATCCCTACCTACCTCCCTTCGCAACTCCCTCCCCCTCTGTCTGTCAGAAGTGCTCCGCCTCAGCCTGTCCAAGTTGGGAATTGTCTTCCACTTTGCGGTCTTTGGCAGATAACTTACCAAACTAGGCCTGTCCGGTGTCAGAGCACCTCTCCTCCTTCTGAATCATTCCTACCGCCTGGCTGCCTGTACAGGGGCTTGAAGCTGCTGGTAGAGAGATCCATAACCCCCCAGGTTCTCCTGTCTCTGTCACTCTAGTCTAGTATACAGCAGCTGCCCCAGAGGGGTAGCCCCACCAACACCTCCCCCACACACAAAGACAGAGAGAGACAGACACCACCACCACTCGGACCCCCAGCCACAGTTGAGAGCAGCAGGACACTGAAGGAAGAAAACAATAGGAAGACAGGTGCTCATTGCTAGGGTCTGTTTATTTTCAGAACCTCCACACAGGACCATACACTTTGGTTTGAACAAACAAACACGTAATCACAGTTGCAGAAATAACTCAAGTCTTCTTTAAAGTAACATGTGGGTAGGTGAAGACCCCTGCGTATAGAAGTGATTTTTTTCTCATAATACCGCACAATCCGTTTCACGAAAGATCATTCATCAGGAGGAAATGCACCTGTTATGTGTCTGTAAGGCTTGAGGGGTGAGTCTCAGTAAAAGAGAGGGAAGGCGAGAGAGAGAAGAGAGAGATGGGCGAGAGAGAGAGACAGATGGGGGCAAAGATAAATAGAGGGGTTATATGGAGAGAGAGAGAGAAAGAGAGAGAGAAAGAAAGAGAGGAGAGAGAAATAGAAAGAGAGAGCGAGAGAGGAGAGAGAAAGAGATGGTGTGGTGACATGGCACCTCTATCTTCTCTGGTATGACCCCTCTGCCCCGCCAACGTTGATATAAGATTATAGATCTGGCACTGGCATGATGTTCTACATATCTCCCTGACATGCCTAGCTTGGGGCCAGAGCGGACTTTATACAGAGCACACTTAGGAATAAGAGGGTATTTATAGATGGATATACAGCAGTAGCCTTTACACCGTGTCAACAAGAAGTCCCCAACCAATCATGTTTTCCTTACATACTGTTTGTTAGGATGATGCTGTTTGTACCTTATTATTATCTCATGAATAGATAGCAATAGCAATAGCCCAACCATGCATTTGCCCATAATTTTGAAATTATTTCAAAATGAAAGATAGTTTTGTTGCTTTAAAAATGTTCATGCACTGTGGAATATCCTTGTTGTGTCTGTCCGGTCTAAATTAAGGCCTTTGAAGACAGAATTATGCTATGCGTGTACTTGACCTTAATTCTCTCCATACCCTCGAAAATATTCATCTAAGAAAGGAAACAAACACAGTTGGTTACTTTGTGTATCCTGTTGAGGGACTAAATGCTTTCACTGTGAATTACTAAACTCCGACTAAAATGCCCCATTAATATTGCACCTTGGTGCAAGCTAAAATAGAACATCAACTATTCATATTTGTGTGCTTATGTCTGGCATCTTTGGGTGTTAACAGCCAGAACAGTTTGATGAAATCCTCAGACTTTCTGTATGGATTTAGAATACTGCAAGACACAGTATTGTTCTTTGAGGTTCCTCTGAGGAAAACGGTTGGATCAAACTACTGTATCTATTTCAGGGAGCTGAATGTAAGGAAATCTACTCGGAAGTGGTCCGTCCTCCTCCTTTCTGCACGACTCTAGGCTTTTTGTATCACATTCTCAATGGCGGACAGATCCCCAATAGAGACACCATTGTGTTTCTAACCAGAAAAGAATAAGCAGGTTATATTTCAGACACGGACATTGAGGAACTCAGTGTTGCTTATTAAGCAGCTTATTATCTATTAATTGTTTACATTTTTTATTTTAATTTGCAGAGTGTGTTGAGACTTTGTTAAATGCACTTTAAATAAATTGTGATTTGATTGTGCTATATTAGCCTAATTCCAGATCTGTTTATACTGTCTGGCATAACAACCACCAAAGGAGATGGCTATACAGCACAATCTGGGAACAGGCTAGTAAGATCTGACACATATTGTTCATAATATGTCATCCAAAGATAAGCAGAATATGGACAGTGAAACTGTATGGTAAGATTGCCACTAAGCAACATTGAAATGTTGGGTAACTGAACACAGTGAAGGTCTGAAGTGTCCTCAATGCCAACTTTGTTTACTGAGCCCAGGCGTTGGGTGGAATTAATTGACATTGATGGAATCCTTAATGATGGCAGCAGATCAATCTCAGCTGTTTAATATGTGCAGGGAAGACAGCAGAGGGCTAGAGGGAGAGGTCATCTTCCTCCCTAAGGATTCCCAACGGATCTCCTTCCATGTCCTGAAACCAGGGTACAGTTACAGATCTGTATCTATCTAAATAAAACCATACCTTGATCAGATTAATATATATATTTACAGTAACACTAGCTGTGCAGTATCTTAAATACAATATATGAAATATAGTATATTAAATACAGTATATTAAATACAGTATCTGCAGGTTGTTTATGGTTGGTGAGTCTAAATAAGGGCTAGATTCAATCCGTATTGTGGGAGTTCAGTGTTATAGCGCATCTGTAGTGTTTACCGTGAATGCAGTCTTCACGAAGAAGGGAACATTGCCATTAAATTCCAAACGCGCTATAGAGCTGAACTTCCGCGATACAGATTGAATCGAGCCCTAAATGTCCAAATGTAGCTGGATACAGTGAGAGATGCATGAGGGTCGGATGGATCAGACTGAGGACAGGAGGAGGACGGATCAGACTGAGGACAGGAAGAGGACGGACCCAGACTGAGGACAGGAGGAGGACGGACCCAGACTGAGGACAGGAGGAGGACGGATCAGACTGAGGACAGGAGGAGGACGGAGCCAGACTGAGGACAGGAGGAGGACGGACCCAGACAGAGGACCGGAGGAAGACGGATCAGACTGAGGACAGGAGGACAGACCAGACTGAGGACAGGAGGAGGATGAATCAGACTGAGGACAGGAGGAGGACAGACCAGACTGAGGACAGGAGGAGGACGGACAGGAGGAGGACGGATCAGACTGAGGGCAGGAGGAGGACGGACCCAGACAGAGGACCGGAGGAAGACGGATCAGACTGAGGACAGGAGGAGGATGAATCAGACTGAGGACAGGAGGAGGACAGACCCAGACAGAGGACCGGAGGAAGACGGATCAGACTGAGGACAGGAGGACAGACCAGACTGAGGACAGGAAGACAGACCAGACTGAGGACAGGAGGAGGATGAATCAGACTGAGGACAGGAGGAGGATGAATCAGACTGAGGACAGGAGGAGGACGGACCAGACTGAGGACAGGAGGAGGACGGACCAGACTGAGGACAGGAGGAGGACGGATCAGACTGAGGACAGGAGGAGGACGGATCAGACTGAGGGCAGGAGGAGGACGGACCCAGACAGAGGACCGGAGGAAGACGGATCAGACTGAGGACAGGAGGAGGACGGATCAGACTGAGGACAGGAGGAGGATGAATCAGACTGAGGACAGGAGGAGGACAGACCCAGACAGAGGACCGGAGGAAGACGGATCAGACTGAGGACAGGAGGACAGACCCAGACAGAGGACAGGAGGAGGATGAATCAGACTGAGGACAGGAGGACAGACCAGACTGAGGACAGGAGGAGGATGAATCAGACTGAGGACAGGAGGAGGACAGACCAGACTGAGGACAGGAGGAGGACGGACAGGAGGAGGACGGATCAGACTGAGGGCAGGAGGAGGACGGACCCAGACAGAGGACCGGAGGAAGACGGATCAGACTGAGGACAGGAGGAGGATGAATCAGACTGAGGACAGGAGGAGGACAGACCCAGACAGAGGACCGGAGGAAGACGGATCAGACTGAGGACAGGAGGACAGACCCAGACAGAGGACAGGAGGAGGATGAATCAGACTGAGGACAGGAGGAGGACGGATCAGACTGAGGACAGGAGGAGGACGGATCAGACTGAGGACAGGAGGAAGACGGACCAGACTGAGGACAGGAGGAGGATGAATCAGACTGAGGACAGGAGGAGGACGGATCAGACTGAGGAAAGGATGAGGACGGATCAGACTGAGGACAGGAGGAGGACGGATCAGACTGGGGACAGGAGGAGGACAGACCAGACTGAGGACAGGAGGAGGATGAATCAGACTGAGGACAGGAGGAGGACGGATCAGACTGAGGACAGGAAGAGGGCGGATCAGACTGAGGACAGGAGGAGGACGGATCAGACTGAGGACAGGAGGAGGACAGACCAGACTGAGGACAGGAGGAGGACGGACCAGACTGAGGACAGGAGGAGGACAGACCAGACTACAGACAGCAGTGTTTATACAATATAAGAGATGTCAAAACAAACAAAATTCTTACCTGCCATTCAGGTATAAGCTTAGATATATGAGTTTTTAGGCAACAAAGGAAAGCCTACACCTGTGCATAATCAATGCTTTATGAATATGGACATGCCTAAATTAATATCAAAGGCTAATACATTGATTTATGCAGATCTCACCACAACATGCAAAGCAGAGAAGGTGTTTTTTTCTGGAACTACTTATTCAAGTCTATTCTAACATGACTAATATGCAGAAACATTATTGATCACAAAACGTTGGTTTCAAGCTGTAGTTTACACTTGCAGACTATGTTATCTCCTGCTGAGTCATCCTCAACATGTATCATAAACCCAGAACCTAAAGTAATTCCAGTAAGAGTTGGAACAAATTGTACTTTGGAAATGACACCATTCTGTACACAGTTGCTTGGAGACAGTGAAGTAACAAATATATGAACAATTTACATAAAGCAACCCATAAGAGATTAAAACCAAGCGTACAGTTTGATTATTTTTATTTCTTTAGTTAGCACATAGGAGAGGATTAAGAACCATAAAAAACGTAATCCTTACTTCATAGACTAATAGGATCATTCAGAATGAAATCTTCTTCTAAAGAAATGAAGTTTAATGCTGATGTGGTTTAAGAAGTTCACACAAGGGAATCATTACAAATGACTAGAACCACGAAGGGCATAGATTACTGTAAATTGAATGCCCATACTTAATACACATGTGTTTGCGCACTAAAGGTTAGTCCTTTTTAAAATAAATGTTAGAAATGGACACTTCATAGGCTAGTTATTGTGCATCCAAAATACAGTAAAACAAACATCCTAAATCTGAAATTTTATCCACATAGCAAAACCCATCTCAGTTATTTCTAACAACTACCCCCTCTTCCTAACCCCCAACCATTTATCCCAGCCCTGAAGACCCGAGGCCAGCTGACAGATGCTCAGACAGAGAATGTGGGTGGGATTATGGGTAAAGCACTAGTGGCTGTCTGTTACATCATCTAGTCACATGACTTCCCCCAGTGTCAGAGGATAAGAAGAGGTCGATCTGGCTGCTATCGCCACAGTACCAAAATTTACACCTAAAGAAAAGACATATACAGAGTTCAGGGACTCAGGAAAAAACATCCACAGCTCAATGTTGCCATTATGTTCTTACTGCAGTAAAATAGCACTGTTAGAGAGTGATAATGTAATGTGTGAGGAAGGGAGAGTCTCGTACCAGACTAGAAACCCTAGTAACTATGGCCTTACGATCTATCCCATTCTGGGTATTGGACAGCTGCTCTCACCATAGGAAGTCACAGCTCTGTTCATTTTGATGTTAATAGCCTCTCGGGCAGCATCTTTTGCAGATCTGGTGTGTGGGTGTGTTTGTAATGTACACTGAACAAAAATATAAACACAACATGTAAAGTGTTGGTCCCTTGTTTCATGAGCTGAAATAAAAGATCACAGAAATGTTCCAAATGAACAAAAAACGTATTTTTCTCAAATTGTGTACACAAATTTGCTTACATCTGTGTTAGTGAGCATTTCTCCTTTGCCAAGATAATGCATTCACCTGACTGGTGTGGCATATCATTAAGCTGATTAAACAGCATGATTATTACACAGGTGCACCTTGTGCTGGGAAAAATAAAATGCCACTCTACAATGTACAGTTTGTCACACAACACAATGCCACAGATGTCTTCAATTTTGAGGTAGCGTACAATTGGCATGCTGACTACAGGAATGTTCACCAGAGCTGTTGCCAGATAATTTAATGTTAATGTATCTACCATAAGCCGCCTCCAAAGCCATTTTAGAGAATTTGGCAGTACGTCCAACCGTACTCACAACCGCAGACCACATGTATGGCGTCGTGGGGCCGAGCGGTTTGCTGATGTCAAAATTGTGAACAGAGTGCCCCATGGTGACGGTGGGGTTATGGTATGGGCAGGCATAAGCTACAGACAACGAACACAAATGCATTTTATCAATGGCAATTTAAATGCACAAAGATACCTTGATGAAATCCTGAGGCCCATTGTCGTGCCATTCATCCACCGGCATCCCCTCATGTTTCATCGTGATAATGCACAGCCCAATGTCGCAAGGATCTGTACACCATTCTGGGAAGCTGAAAATGTCCCAGTTCTTCCATGAATACTCAGACATGGCACACGTTGAGCATGTTTGGGATGCTCTGGATCAACGTGTACGACAGCGTGTTCCAGACGCCATCTGTCAAGCATGGTGGAGGCAATGTGTTTGTCTGGGGGTGCTTTGGTGGTGGTAAAGTGGGAGATTTGTACAGGGTAAAAGGGATCTTGAAGAAGGAAGGCTATCACTCCATTTTGCAACGCCATGCCATACCCTGTGGATGGCACTTACTTGGAGCCAATTTCCTCCTACAACAGGACGATGACCCAAAGCACAGCTCCGAACTATGCAATAACTATTTATGGAAGAAGCAGTCAGCTGGTATTCTGTCTACAATGGAGTGGCCAGTAGAGTCACTGGATCTCAACCCTATTGAGCTGTTGTGGGAGCAGCTTGACCGTATAGTATGTAAGAAGTGCCTATCAAGCCAATCCAACTTTTGGGAGGTGCTTCAGGAAGCATGGGGTGAAATCTCTTCAGATTACCTCAACAAACTGACAACTAGAATGCCAAAGGTATGCAAGGTTGTAATTGCTGCAAATTGAGGATTCTTTGATGAATGCAAAGTTTGAAGGAAACAATTATTATTTCAATTGTAAATAATGACTTATAACCTTGTCAATGTCTTGACTATATTTCCTATTCATTTTGCAACTCATGTCATGTATGTTTTCATGGAAAACAAGGACATTTCTAAGTGATCCCAAACTTTGTAATGGTAGCGTATGTTTTTATTTGATTTATTTCACCTTTATTTAACCAGCTGGCCAGTTGAGAACAAGTTCTCATTTACAACTGTGACCTGGCCAAGATAAAGCAAAGCAGTTCGACACATACAGCAACACAGAGTTACACATGGGATAAACAAACGTACAGTCAATAATACAGTAGAAAAATATATATACACTGTGTGCAAATGAGGTAGGATAAGAGAGGTAAGGCAATAAATAGGCCTTGCTGGAGAAGTAATTACAATATAGCAATTAAAACACTGGAATGGTAGGATGTGCAGAAGATGAATGTGCAAGTTGAGATACTGGGGTGCAAAGGAGCAAGATAAATAAATAAATACAGTATGGGGATGAGGTAGATTGGATGGGCTATTTACGGATGAGCTATGTACAGGTGCAGTGATCTGTGTTGCTGCTGACAGCTGGTATGTAAATGTCATATTTCAGTATTTTTTGTATTAAAAAAAATTGCAAACATGTCTAAAAACCTGTTTTTGTTTTGTCATTATGGGGTCCTACATGAAGAGGAATCACTACCAACAGTCAACTGCATGGCCTACACAAGCCCTCAACCATGCTCTCCTTATCACATATTAGTCACAGTGAGTGACAAACACTCAGACACACACACACACACACACACACACATTAGAAGGGGTGGAATCTTACATTTACTGAACACCAAAGTCATTGTTCTTAATAGAAGGCATTGTTAAAATCCATGGCATGCTCAAGTCTATAAGAGGGAATGACGTCTGCTGCTAATAATTACCTCTCAGCATACTGTACTATCCCATCCCTACCTACCTCCCTTCGCAACTCCCTCCCCCTCTGTCTGTCAGAAGTGCTCCGCCTCAGCCTGTCCAAGTTGGGAATTGTCTTCCACTTTGCGGTCTTTGGCAGATAACTTACCAAACTAGGCCTGTCCGGTGTCAGAGCACCTCTCCTCCTTCTGAATCATTCCTACCGCCTGGCTGCCTGTACAGGGGCTTGAAGCTGCTGGTAGAGAGATCCATAACCCCCCAGGTTCTCCTGTCTCTGTCACTCTAGTCTAGTATACAGCAGCTGCCCCAGAGGGGTAGCCCCACCAACACCTCCCCCACACACAAAGACAGAGAGAGACAGACACCACCACCACTCGGACCCCCAGCCACAGTTGAGAGCAGCAGGACACTGAAGGAAGAAAACAATAGGAAGACAGGTGCTCATTGCTAGGGTCTGTTTATTTTCAGAACCTCCACACAGGACCATACACTTTGGTTTGAACAAACAAACACGTAATCACAGTTGCAGAAATAACTCAAGTCTTCTTTAAAGTAACATGTGGGTAGGTGAAGACCCCTGCGTATAGAAGTGATTTTTTTCTCATAATACCGCACAATCCGTTTCACGAAAGATCATTCATCAGGAGGAAATGCACCTGTTATGTGTCTGTAAGGCTTGAGGGGTGAGTCTCAGTAAAAGAGAGGGAAGGCGAGAGAGAGAAGAGAGAGATGGGCGAGAGAGAGAGACAGATGGGGGCAAAGATAAATAGAGGGGTTATATGGAGAGAGAGAGAGAAAGAGAGAGAGAAAGAAAGAGAGGAGAGAGAAATAGAAAGAGAGAGCGAGAGAGGAGAGAGAAAGAGATGGTGTGGTGACATGGCACCTCTATCTTCTCTGGTATGACCCCTCTGCCCCGCCAACGTTGATATAAGATTATAGATCTGGCACTGGCATGATGTTCTACATATCTCCCTGACATGCCTAGCTTGGGGCCAGAGCGGACTTTATACAGAGCACACTTAGGAATAAGAGGGTATTTATAGATGGATATACAGCAGTAGCCTTTACACCGTGTCAACAAGAAGTCCCCAACCAATCATGTTTTCCTTACATACTGTTTGTTAGGATGATGCTGTTTGTACCTTATTATTATCTCATGAATAGATAGCAATAGCAATAGCCCAACCATGCATTTGCCCATAATTTTGAAATTATTTCAAAATGAAAGATAGTTTTGTTGCTTTAAAAATGTTCATGCACTGTGGAATATCCTTGTTGTGTCTGTCCGGTCTAAATGAAGGCCTTTGAAGACAGAATTATGCTATGCGTGTACTTGACCTTAATTCTCTCCATACCCTCGAAAATATTCATCTAAGAAAGGAAACAAACACAGTTGGTTACTTTGTGTATCCTGTTGAGGGACTAAATGCTTTCACTGTGAATTACTAAACTCCGACTAAAATGCCCCATTAATATTGCACCTTGGTGCAAGCTAAAATAGAACATCAACTATTCATATTTGTGTGCTTATGTCTGGCATCTTTGGGTGTTAACAGCCAGAACAGTTTGATGAAATCCTCAGACTTTCTGTATGGATTTAGAATACTGCAAGACACAGTATTGTTCTTTGAGGTTCCTCTGAGGAAAACGGTTGGATCAAACTACTGTATCTATTTCAGGGAGCTGAATGTAAGGAAATCTACTCGGAAGTGGTCCGTCCTCCTCCTTTCTGCACGACTCTAGGCTTTTTGTATCACATTCTCAATGGCGGACAGATCCCCAATAGAGACACCATTGTGTTTCTAACCAGAAAAGAATAAGCAGGTTATATTTCAGACACGGACATTGAGGAACTCAGTGTTGCTTATTAAGCAGCTTATTATCTATTAATTGTTTACATTTTTTATTTTAATTTGCAGAGTGTGTTGAGACTTTGTTAAATGCACTTTAAATAAATTGTGATTTGATTGTGCTATATTAGCCTAATTCCAGATCTGTTTATACTGTCTGGCATAACAACCACCAAAGGAGATGGCTATACAGCACAATCTGGGAACAGGCTAGTAAGATCTGACACATATTGTTCATAATATGTCATCCAAAGATAAGCAGAATATGGACAGTGAAACTGTATGGTAAGATTGCCACTAAGCAACATTGAAATGTTGGGTAACTGAACACAGTGAAGGTCTGAAGTGTCCTCAATGCCAACTTTGTTTACTGAGCCCAGGCGTTGGGTGGAATTAATTGACATTGATGGAATCCTTAATGATGGCAGCAGATCAATCTCAGCTGTTTAATATGTGCAGGGAAGACAGCAGAGGGCTAGAGGGAGAGGTCATCTTCCTCCCTAAGGATTCCCAACGGATCTCCTTCCATGTCCTGAAACCAGGGTACAGTTACAGATCTGTATCTATCTAAATAAAACCATACCTTGATCAGATTAATATATATATTTACAGTAACACTAGCTGTGCAGTATCTTAAATACAATATATGAAATATAGTATATTAAATACAGTATATTAAATACAGTATCTGCAGGTTGTTTATGGTTGGTGAGTCTAAATAAGGGCTAGATTCAATCCGTATTGTGGGAGTTCAGTGTTATAGCGCATCTGTAGTGTTTACCGTGAATGCAGTCTTCACGAAGAAGGGAACATTGCCATTAAATTCCAAACGCGCTATAGAGCTGAACTTCCGCGATACAGATTGAATCGAGCCCTAAATGTCCAAATGTAGCTGGATACAGTGAGAGATGCATGAGGGTCGGATGGATCAGACTGAGGACAGGAGGAGGACGGATCAGACTGAGGACAGGAAGAGGACGGACCCAGACTGAGGACAGGAGGAGGACGGACCCAGACTGAGGACAGGAGGAGGACGGATCAGACTGAGGACAGGAGGAGGACGGACCCAGACTGAGGACAGGAGGAGGACGGACCCAGACAGAGGACCGGAGGAAGACGGATCAGACTGAGGACAGGAGGACAGACCAGACTGAGGACAGGAGGAGGATGAATCAGACTGAGGACAGGAGGAGGACAGACCAGACTGAGGACAGGAGGAGGACGGACAGGAGGAGGACGGATCAGACTGAGGGCAGGAGGAGGACGGACCCAGACAGAGGACCGGAGGAAGACGGATCAGACTGAGGACAGGAGGAGGATGAATCAGACTGAGGACAGGAGGAGGACAGACCCAGACAGAGGACCGGAGGAAGACGGATCAGACTGAGGACAGGAGGACAGACCAGACTGAGGACAGGAAGACAGACCAGACTGAGGACAGGAGGAGGATGAATCAGACTGAGGACAGGAGGAGGATGAATCAGACTGAGGACAGGAGGAGGACGGACCAGACTGAGGACAGGAGGAGGACGGACCAGACTGAGGACAGGAGGAGGACGGATCAGACTGAGGACAGGAGGAGGACGGATCAGACTGAGGGCAGGAGGAGGACGGACCCAGACAGAGGACCGGAGGAAGACGGATCAGACTGAGGACAGGAGGAGGACGGATCAGACTGAGGACAGGAGGAGGATGAATCAGACTGAGGACAGGAGGAGGACAGACCCAGACAGAGGACCGGAGGAAGACGGATCAGACTGAGGACAGGAGGACAGACCCAGACAGAGGACAGGAGGAGGATGAATCAGACTGAGGACAGGAGGACAGACCAGACTGAGGACAGGAGGAGGATGAATCAGACTGAGGACAGGAGGAGGACAGACCAGACTGAGGACAGGAGGAGGACGGACAGGAGGAGGACGGATCAGACTGAGGGCAGGAGGAGGACGGACCCAGACAGAGGACCGGAGGAAGACGGATCAGACTGAGGACAGGAGGAGGATGAATCAGACTGAGGACAGGAGGAGGACAGACCCAGACAGAGGACCGGAGGAAGACGGATCAGACTGAGGACAGGAGGACAGACCCAGACAGAGGACAGGAGGAGGATGAATCAGACTGAGGACAGGAGGAGGACGGATCAGACTGAGGACAGGAGGAGGACGGATCAGACTGCGGACAGGAGGAAGACGGACCAGACTGAGGACAGGAGGAGGATGAATCAGACTGAGGACAGGAGGAGGACGGATCAGACTGAGGAAAGGATGAGGACGGATCAGACTGAGGACAGGAGGAGGACGGATCAGACTGGGGACAGGAGGAGGACAGACCAGACTGAGGACAGGAGGAGGATGAATCAGACTGAGGACAGGAGGAGGACGGATCAGACTGAGGACAGGAAGAGGGCGGATCAGACTGAGGACAGGAGGAGGACGGATCAGACTGAGGACAGGAGGAGGACAGACCAGACTGAGGACAGGAGGAGGACGGACCAGACTGAGGACAGGAGGAGGACAGACCAGACTACAGACAGCAGTGTTTATACAATATAAGAGATGTCAAAACAAACAAAATTCTTACCTGCCATTCAGGTATAAGCTTAGATATATGAGTTTTTAGGCAACAAAGGAAAGCCTACACCTGTGCATAATCAATGCTTTATGAATATGGACATGCCTAAATTAATATCAAAGGCTAATACATTGATTTATGCAGATCTCACCACAACATGCAAAGCAGAGAAGGTGTTTTTTTCTGGAACTACTTATTCAAGTCTATTCTAACATGACTAATATGCAGAAACATTATTGATCACAAAACGTTGGTTTCAAGCTGTAGTTTACACTTGCAGACTATGTTATCTCCTGCTGAGTCATCCTCAACATGTATCATAAACCCAGAACCTAAAGTAATTCCAGTAAGAGTTGGAACAAATTGTACTTTGGAAATGACACCATTCTGTACACAGTTGCTTGGAGACAGTGAAGTAACAAATATATGAACAATTTACATAAAGCAACCCATAAGAGATTAAAACCAAGCGTACAGTTTGATTATTTTTATTTCTTTAGTTAGCACATAGGAGAGGATTAAGAACCATAAAAAACGTAATCCTTACTTCATAGACTAATAGGATCATTCAGAATGAAATCTTCTTCTAAAGAAATGAAGTTTAATGCTGATGCGGTTTAAGAAGTTCACACAAGGGAATCATTACAAATGACTAGAACCACGAAGGGCATAGATTACTGTAAATTGAATGCCCATACTTAATACACATGTGTTTGCGCACTAAAGGTTAGTCCTTTTTAAAATAAATGTTAGAAATGGACACTTCATAGGCTAGTTATTGTGCATCCAAAATACAGTAAAACAAACATCCTAAATCTGAAATTTTATCCACATAGCAAAACCCATCTCAGTTATTTCTAACAGCTACCCCCTCTTCCTAACCCCCAACCATTTATCCCAGCCCTGAAGACCCGAGGCCAGCTGACAGATGCTCAGACAGAGAATGTGGGTGGGATTATGGGTAAAGCACTAGTGGCTGTCTGTTACATCATCTAGTCACATGACTTCCCCCAGTGTCAGAGGATAAGAAGAGGTCGATCTGGCTGCTATCGCCACAGTACCAAAATTTACACCTAAAGAAAAGACATATACAGAGTTCAGGGACTCAGGAAAAAACATCCACAGCTCAATGTTGCCATTATGTTCTTACTGCAGTAAAATAGCACTGTTAGAGAGTGATAATGTAATGTGTGAGGAAGGGAGAGTCTCGTACCAGACTAGAAACCCTAGTAACTATGGCCTTACGATCTATCCCATTCTGGGTATTGGACAGCTGCTCTCACCATAGGAAGTCACAGCTCTGTTCATTTTGATGTTAATAGCCTCTCAGGCAGCATCTTTTGCAGATCTGGTGTGTGGGTGTGTTTGTAATGTACACTGAACAAAAATATAAACACAACATGTAAAGTGTTGGTCCCTTGTTTCATGAGCTGAAATAAAAGATCACAGAAATGTTCCAAATGAACAAAAAACGTATTTTTCTCAAATTGTGTACACAAATTTGCTTACATCTGTGTTAGTGAGCATTTCTCCTTTGCCAAGATAATGCATTCACCTGACTGGTGTGGCATATCATTAAGCTGATTAAACAGCATGATTATTACACAGGTGCACCTTGTGCTGGGAAAAATAAAATGCCACTCTACAATGTACAGTTTGTCACACAACACAATGCCACAGATGTCTTCAATTTTGAGGTAGCGTACAATTGGCATGCTGACTACAGGAATGTTCACCAGAGCTGTTGCCAGATAATTTAATGTTAATGTATCTACCATAAGCCGCCTCCAAAGCCATTTTAGAGAATTTGGCAGTACGTCCAACCGTACTCACAACCGCAGACCACATGTATGGCGTCGTGGGGCCGAGCGGTTTGCTGATGTCAAAATTGTGAACAGAGTGCCCCATGGTGACGGTGGGGTTATGGTATGGGCAGGCATAAGCTACAGACAACGAACACAAATGCATTTTATCAATGGCAATTTAAATGCACAAAGATACCTTGATGAAATCCTGAGGCCCATTGTCGTGCCATTCATCCACCGGCATCCCCTCATGTTTCATCGTGATAATGCACAGCCCAATGTCGCAAGGATCTGTACACCATTCTGGGAAGCTGAAAATGTCCCAGTTCTTCCATGAATACTCAGACATGGCACACGTTGAGCATGTTTGGGATGCTCTGGATCAACGTGTACGACAGCGTGTTCCAGACGCCATCTGTCAAGCATGGTGGAGGCAATGTGTTTGTCTGGGGGTGCTTTGGTGGTGGTAAAGTGGGAGATTTGTACAGGGTAAAAGGGATCTTGAAGAAGGAAGGCTATCACTCCATTTTGCAACGCCATGCCATACCCTGTGGATGGCACTTACTTGGAGCCAATTTCCTCCTACAACAGGACGATGACCCAAAGCACAGCTCCGAACTATGCAATAACTATTTATGGAAGAAGCAGTCAGCTGGTATTCTGTCTACAATGGAGTGGCCAGTAGAGTCACTGGATCTCAACCCTATTGAGCTGTTGTGGGAGCAGCTTGACCGTATAGTATGTAAGAAGTGCCTATCAAGCCAATCCAACTTTTGGGAGGTGCTTCAGGAAGCATGGGGTGAAATCTCTTCAGATTACCTCAACAAACTGACAACTAGAATGCCAAAGGTATGCAAGGTTGTAATTGCTGCAAATTGAGGATTCTTTGATGAATGCAAAGTTTGAAGGAAACAATTATTATTTCAATTGTAAATAATGACTTATAACCTTGTCAATGTCTTGACTATATTTCCTATTCATTTTGCAACTCATGTCATGTATGTTTTCATGGAAAACAAGGACATTTCTAAGTGATCCCAAACTTTGTAATGGTAGCGTATGTTTTTATTTGATTTATTTCACCTTTATTTAACCAGCTGGCCAGTTGAGAACAAGTTCTCATTTACAACTGTGACCTGGCCAAGATAAAGCAAAGCAGTTCGACACATACAGCAACACAGAGTTACACATGGGATAAACAAACGTACAGTCAATAATACAGTAGAAAAATATATATACACTGTGTGCAAATGAGGTAGGATAAGAGAGGTAAGGCAATAAATAGGCCTTGCTGGAGAAGTAATTACAATATAGCAATTAAAACACTGGAATGGTAGGATGTGCAGAAGATGAATGTGCAAGTTGAGATACTGGGGTGCAAAGGAGCAAGATAAATAAATAAATACAGTATGGGGATGAGGTAGATTGGATGGGCTATTTACGGATGAGCTATGTACAGGTGCAGTGATCTGTGTTGCTGCTGACAGCTGGTATGTAAATGTCATATTTCAGTATTTTTTGTATTAAAAAAAATTGCAAACATGTCTAAAAACCTGTTTTTGTTTTGTCATTATGGGGTCCTACATGAAGAGGAATCACTACCAACAGTCAACTGCATGGCCTACACAAGCCCTCAACCATGCTCTCCTTATCACATATTAGTCACAGTGAGTGACAAACACTCAGACACACACACACACACACACACACACACATTAGAAGGGGTGGAGTCTTACATTTACTGAACACCAAAGTCATTGTTCTTAATAGAAGGCATTGTTAAAATCCATGGCATGCTCAAGTCTATAAGAGGGAATGACGTCTGCTGCTGAAAACTTAGCCAGCAAATAACATTATTCTTCATGTCAACTCACTGTGCCGTGTAGAAAATAGAGGGAATAACTCCAGACATCTTCACACCCTCATACTTCACAGCTGTCTGTCCGCGCGGGTCCGCTTCCATACATGGGCGTTCAGGAGTCAACGCGCGAGCCTCAACGCCCTTCCACTCCACTCATAACAGGGCCTGGCATCCAAATAAGGAGAAAGAGGCCGCCGGGCGTAGTGGCGCTTGTAGACTAGACCTATAAATTGGGTTCTGCCCTCACCACACCACCGCTGCTCATTCAGAGGAACAGGATACTCGGTACTTATTTGGTGAGTATCTGACAACTTGTCATTATTCAAATACGGGAAACAGAGAGTTCTATTTACTAGTCTGTTTTCCATCAGGTTCGGACGAAAAAGCGAAATTGATGATGAATCATATGGAATATTAATCTGCAGTTCATTATTATTATTGTTAGATTAATAATACATTATTTGACATTGTGGTGCTCGCTATAGGGTTTTAAAAGAGATAAATTACTCAAAATAAGTTTGTTAGACTTGTGTGGTCTGTGTGCTGTAGCATATACTGTACAACGTTAGCCTGCCAGTGTTTCCCGGGGCCACAACAAAAAGATGTAGGCTACTGTTGGGGCTACTCGATGACCGGAGTTATGAAACGCTTTTGTATTATGACCTGTAGCCTATACTACTTAGCCTAATGTGCGTTTTATCACAACAGAAACCCAGCTGACATCATGTGTGACGACGACGAGACTACCGCCCTTGTGTGCGACAACGGCTCGGGTCTGGTGAAGGCTGGCTTTGCCGGAGATGACGCACCTCGCGCAGTGTTCCCCTCCATCGTTGGTCGCCCCCGTCATCAGGTAAACTTCCCAGCATGAAAATCAACGAAACATTTGAGGATACATCATACATCCATCAAATTGGGCGTTTTTCCAGACTTAATTGTCTATACATTATGCATTACTCTTGATTATCTGCTCCCAGTTTTATTTGACCTAACCAGGGGTATTCAACTCTTACCCTAAAAAGTCCGGATTTCTGTTCTACCTGATAATGAATTGCAACCACCTGGTGTCCCAGGTCTAAATCATTCCTTGATTAGAGGGCAACAATGAAAAAAGACAGTGGAACAGGCTTCAAGGTCCAGAGTTGCGTTTGAGGGCACTAGACCATTGAATTGTGAAAGAAAGACACAAAGAAAGAAAAATAATGAATACATGAATGAATGTCCTATGCTATTGTAGCTTACAACTATCTGACCCTGTGTTTGACTTTGAGGAATTGTGTTTTGACTAGGTTTGCTTCCTTTCTTCCCCTGTAGGGCGTGATGGTAGGCATGGGACAGAAGGACTCCTACGTGGGAGATGAGGCCCAGAGCAAGAGAGGTATCCTGACCCTCAAGTACCCCATCGAGCACGGCATCATCACCAACTGGGACGACATGGAGAAGATCTGGCACCACACCTTCTACAATGAGCTGCGTGTGGCTCCTGAGGAGCACCCCACCCTGCTCACTGAGGCCCCCCTCAACCCCAAGGCCAACAGGGAGAAGATGACCCAGATCATGTTTGAGACCTTCAACGTCCCCGCCATGTACGTGGCCATCCAGGCCGTGCTGTCCCTGTACGCCTCCGGTCGTACCACTGGTGAGAAACGAGCAGAGGAGAAAGACTCCATACATTAACATACAATTCAGATCCAGTGCATTATTGTGTCTCATGCAACCTTTCATTACATGAATCGTAGTTTACACCATTAAGATAAACATGAAGCTGTTCTATTCTATTTCCATGGCTTACATAGTATTCTACCTCATGTTCTAGGTATTGTTCTGGACTCTGGTGATGGTGTGACCCACAACGTGCCCATCTATGAGGGTTATGCTCTGCCCCACGCCATCATGCGTCTGGATCTGGCGGGTCGCGACCTCACTGACTACCTGATGAAGATCCTGACAGAGCGTGGCTACTCCTTCGTTACCACTGGTGAGTCCATCATTCCTGAGAATAAACGTATTTGCTATGTTTGATATTGAATGGTACGGTCATAATACGTTGTCCACCTTCTCGACCAAACTGCAAAACTTTGAATCTTCCATTGTAACAGCCGAGCGTGAGATCGTGCGTGACATCAAGGAGAAGCTGTGCTACGTGGCCCTGGACTTTGAGAATGAGATGGCCACCGCTGCCTCCTCCTCCTCTCTGGAGAAGAGCTATGAACTGCCTGACGGTCAGGTCATCACCATCGGCAACGAGCGTTTCCGCTGTCCTGAGACCCTCTTCCAGCCTTCCTTCATTGGTAGGTATCTTAGAAGCATCGTGCAGCTCACTATCCAATCAAACCCATTTTTTTTACCTCTTTAGGAGACAAGAAAATATTCCCTGTGTGATCTTATAGCACCTTTATAGCAGCTACATTAGCCATTATACTAACTACTGCCAAACATACTGTATGTTTAAATTGAAGCAATGAGGGAGCTGTCCATTTCAGCACCAATTAGGCCTACATGGGTGACTTCTCATCCAGAGCATTCGCTTACAACTTGTTCTCTTCTATCTCACCAGGCATGGAGTCTGCTGGTATTCATGAGACCACCTATAACAGCATCATGAAGTGCGACATTGACATCCGTAAGGACTTGTACGCCAACAACGTCCTGTCAGGAGGTACCACCATGTACCCTGGTATTGCTGACCGTATGCAGAAGGAGATCACCGCCCTGGCCCCCAGCACTATGAAAATCAAGGTCAATATTATTCTCACTGAAGTCCACAAACTGAACACCTAAGACCAACCTGACCACAATCTTTGTGTGAGCCTACTAATGACCAATCACAGACTACTAATGACCAATCCCAATCGCAGCCTTCTAATGACCAATCACAGCCTACTAATGGCCAATCACAGCCTACTAATGACCAATCACAGCCTTCTAATAACCAATCACAGTATACACCTATATTCTCCTTATAATGCATTATATGCTAATTTTGAACAAACAATTAACTGTATGGTGCATTATAAAGCAGTCCATATTGAGAGGACTTTTGCTTATCGGTTTTCCTCTTTCCCCTTCTCTAGATCATCGCTCCCCCCGAGCGTAAGTACTCGGTCTGGATCGGCGGCTCCATCCTGGCCTCTCTCTCCACCTTCCAGCAGATGTGGATCAGTAAGCAGGAGTACGACGAGGCAGGCCCCTCCATCGTCCACAGGAAGTGCTTCTAAGCTCCCACTTGCCCATCGCTCCCCCCAGAGACAGTCAGACGACCACGGATGAAAAATCTGTTTACATTACCTCCGCCTATGGATATGTTGTTTATGACCCATATGCAAGTTACAAATCCAGACAGGCCCCTGTTTTATGTTTTGTCAATAATGTACAGTTTGTTTACACCCAAGTGTAATATGTAGATATTTATTTGCTTTATAAAAAGACTGGGATCTTGTATAATACCGCACTTTGTCATCTCGTCAATCATCTGCATATTGGTATTTGTTGTATTATAATTCAGGAAAATGACATACTGTATCTGTTTACTCATAGGCTATCCATTCACAATACAGGTTTAACTAATTCCTGCTCGTGAGATTAGTACGCTACATGTTAAGTCCAGTCACGCACACTGTACAGTACAATGTGGTATGTTAAAAAAGAACTACTGGAGGCTGCCCACTAAGTTGTTTCTTTACACCCTCTCAGGCAACCCAAGCGATTACTCAACCGAGATAGATAAACTTGGCTGGGAGTGTATAGGCTAAGGAATTATTGCGGCTTTAAGTACAAACAAATGCTTAGGCTACTGTAAGGTCATGTATTGTTGCTTAGCCTGACAGACTGTCACATGTGTTTTTATACAGACACTAGTGTAGTATGTCATGGTACATCAGCAACCGATGCAGGCATGTTCCAATATAGTCTCTCCAGACAGAAGCAGCTTAGACGTTGTAGCCTCCATCATGACAACAATAATAGTCCACATACAGAATAGGCCTACAGAGAATACAGACCAGAACTATAGTCTCTCTCTCCGCCACTACTCGTTCTGTCACTGTCATGTGGTGGTCTTACAGGCGACAGACATCCCCTGTGATTTGAGCTTATGACCAATCATTTTTATTACATATTAATATGCTACATTTCCGCCTTATACTTGGAGAACAATGAAAGTCAAAAACATGGTGCCTCTTTCTGACTATAAACATGGTGCCTCTTTCTGACTATCTCCAACAATATCCGCGCGTGACGCAAGGGGAGTATACTTAAATCAGGATTAGCTCTCCATCAACATTAAACTCAACTGCCCTCCATTCAAGCACCGCGCGACATACAGTCCCGCGCGCACGGTCGAAAATAGGAGGGCTTTCTACTAATCAGCACTCAGGCTCGCGCGAGCAAAAGTGCTGGGGTTGTCGAGTGAGCTTTTAGCAGAGGCGCAGAAGGTAGAAGGCATGAGCGAACGCAGAAGCGGTGGGTTACCAATGCATTCTCCAGATACTGGATCATCCGGAGTAAAACACGGGAAACAATAGATTCCACAGGAATTTTGCACAGTGCACGGTGTGCTATCGTCTCCGAATGAATGACCATGGGGGAGTGGACAATATTAGAGCGTCTCTTGGAGGCGGCTGTCCAACAGCATTCTACTATGATCGGAAGGTAAGAGGGAAAGTGAGGATACTTTGTAAAAGTGTTAGCAGGAGTGTGTGTTTGATCAAGTACTGAAAGTGATTGTGTATAAAGAACTGTACAAACCCCCCGCTAAAACCACAACAAAGATTCATGACAATATGCAAAAAATGTGAACCAAAAGGAAATCATTTGATAACAGAGCTGTCACTTGAGAACACTGTGGCGCTTTCCTTCTAGAACAGAACTGGCTGGTGGCTTTCAGCACTGGATAGCTCCCTTTTAGCGTCTGCTTAGTAGCCTACACTTGAGCCAGCTTTACTTTGCAATCGCCAATTGTCTCTATATCTTGTTTGTTTAACAATCAAGCCTATCATCTCTGCATATCTGAACTGAAACATTTTTGATTTCGTGCTTGTTTGTTTTGTAGGATCCTCCTAACTGTGGTGGTGATCTTCCGGATTCTAATCGTTGCGATCGTTGGAGAAACGGTCTATGATGACGAGCAGTCCATGTTTGTGTGCAACACCCTGCAGCCCGGCTGTAACCAGGCCTGCTACGACAAGGCGTTCCCCATTTCCCACATCAGATATTGGGTGTTTCAGATTATTCTGGTGTGCACCCCCAGTCTCTGTTTCATCACCTACTCCGTGCACCAGTCCGCCAAGCAGAAGGAGCGTTTGGAGCGGGGGTACTCCACCGTGTTCCTCTCCTTGGACAAGCGCCATGATTCCATCAAAAGAGACGACAGCAAAAAGATCAAAAACACCATTGTAAATGGAGTACTTCAGAACACGGAGAACTCCACCAAAGAAGCCGAGCCCGACTGCTTGGAGGTGAAGGACATCCCAAATTCGGCCATGAGAACTAGTGGAAAGTCTAAAATGAGGAGGCAGGAGGGAATCTCAAGATTCTACATCATCCAAGTGGTTTTCCGAAACGCGCTAGAGATAGGGTTCCTGGTGGGTCAATATTTTCTGTATGGATTCAATGTCCCCGCGGTATATGAGTGTGATCGATACCCCTGCATCAAAGATGTAGAATGCTACGTTTCCAGGCCCACGGAAAAGACAGTGTTTCTGGTCTTCATGTTTGCGGTCAGTGGCGTCTGTGTGCTCCTGAACTTGGCTGAACTCAATCATCTTGGGTGGAAGAAGATCAAAGTAGCTGTCAAAGGCGTGCAGGCCAGGAGGAAGTCCATCTACGAGATCCGTAACAAAGACTTGCCTAGAATGAGCATGCCAAATTTCGGCCGCACTCAATCAAGTGACTCTGCCTATGTGTAGCTGTCGATTTCAATACAACTGAATGGAACAATTGTAGCCTACAAAGAATTCACATATATTTATTAATAATGTGGTAGATATTTTATCTCACCGACTTCGTTTGCGAAGTAGGTCGGGTATATCGATTGTATTTGTATTTTATGGATAAGTAAAAAACAAACGGACCAAAACGTTTGTTAGTCATATATATACACATATACACATACGAGAAGGCACTGATGCAACTTTTTAGTATGGTTTATCCTATATTTTGTAAAGTGCTTCTTAAAAGCATGAATTTGTGTTGACATATTCACTCTGTCGTTCACTTCAGCTGTTGAACATGGAGCAAATACCTGCACTAAATATGAATAATGAGGCAAAATATATCCGATTTGTGACGATAATGACGTCTTTTAATGACATTCTGCCGGTTTTAAACTCCACATATCATTATAGGCACGAAACATACACATTATTTGGCAGTTTTAGGGTCAATATTCCTCAAATGTACACAAATGCATATTCATTCTTCTAGTAGGCTAGATCACTCCTTTCACATATTTGTCAGATAGATCTATGACATTAGCACTATAAAAGTTGTTTTGGTTGCCTGAGTTTGCACCATTGACCTTAACCTATGTGATCACTCCATTGGGGAAAGGGGGGGGGGGTGACTTTTTATTTACACCCAAGCGCCCATTCCTTTTATTTACGTGGAAATTGATTTTCATGTCATCAAGTGCCATATTTGTACATAAATATAAACATGACCATATCTATAAAGTATTCTCTTCATTCCAGTAAAGGCTGTTGTCATCTTGGATTTAAATCACTGTGGTTTCTATGTAAATGGTATGCTACTATATTATTATCTCTGGTTTCATTTGCAACATACAAAAATAAACAACCTTTGCATATTCAAAAAGTATTGACGAGCAATTAGTCAAATAGACCACACATCTATAGTAAGCTGGAATCAATAACAAAGGGCAATAGATGTTGGCCCCTGGTGCTGCCATTTTCCAAAGCACTGATTTAAAGTATCAATGTACACTACATGGTGAAAAGTATGTGGACACCCCTTCAAATTAGTGGATTCGTCTATTTCAGCCACACCCGTAGCTGACAGGTGTATAAAATCATGCAATCTCCATAGACAAACATTGGCAGTAAAATGGCCCGTACTGAAGAGCTCAGTGACTTTCAATGTGGCACGGTCATAGGATGCAACCTTTCCAACAAGTCAGTTCGTCAAATTTCTACCCTGCTAGAGCTGCCCGGGTCAACTGTAAATGCTGTTATCGTGAAGGGGAACATCTAGGAGCAACAACAGCTCAGCTGCGAAGTGGTAAGTCACACAAGCTCACAGAACGAGACCGCCGAGCGCTGAAGCATAAAAATCGTCTGTCCTCAGTTGCAACACTCACTACAGAGATCCAAATTGCCTCTGGAAGCAACATCAGCACAATAACTATTCGTCGGGAGCTTCATGAAATGGGTGTCCTTGGTCGAGCAGCCGCACACAAGCCTAAGATCAACAAGGACGATACCAAGCATCGGCTGGAGTGGTGTAAAGTTCACCGCCATTAGACTCTGGAGTGAGGAATCATGTTTCACCACCTGGCTGTCTGATGGAAGAATCTGGGTGTGGTGTATGCCAGGAGAACGCTACCTGCCCCAATGCATAGTGCCAACTGTAAAGTTTGGTGAAAGAGGAATACTTGTCTGGGGATGTTTTTCATGGTTCGGGCTAGGCCCCTTTGTTCCAGTGAAGGGAAATCTTAATGCAACAGCATTCAATGACATTCTAGACGCTTCTGTGCTTCAAACTTCGTGGCAACATCTTAGGGAAGGCTCTTTCCTGTTTCAGCATGACAATGCCCCATCCACAAAGTGAGGTCCATAGAGAAATGTTTGTCATGATCGATGTGACAGAATTTGACGAGTCTGCACAGAGTCCTGACCTCAACCCCGTCGAACACCTTTGGAATGCCGAATGCAAGCCAGGCCTTATTGCCCGCGGGCGGCCAGTTGGGGACATCTGCCATAGAGAATGAGTGGGTTCAGCCTTCTGCACTCCCACAAGGTTACGGAAAAAAGTGCCTCCTGCACTCCCACAAGGTCACGGAGAAAAGTGCCTTCTGCACTCCCACAAGGTCACGGAGAAAAGTGCCTTCTGCACTCCCACAAGGTCACGGAGAAAAGTGCCTTCTGCACTCCTACAAGGTCACGGAGAAAAGTGCTGAACACTGAAACACGTTTCCCCAGAGAGTCGGACTCTCCCCAGCTAACGAATCATGAATGCTGGGTGCCACAATGGGGAGGGGCTGGAGTGTTGGTGGACAGGTATGGCTGCCAAGATGACTCAGCAAATCTGAGGAACAGAAATGGAAGCACCAAGGCCCTGACAGATCAATATCAAATTCAGCAGCGACTTTGGATGCTCCACCAACTCTCCAACACGCAACAGGCTCTGCTCGGTTGGATCGGCTGGCTAATGGCCTATTCCTGCTTCCTGTCTGTCTGTCTGTCTGTCTGTCTGTCTGTCTGTCTGTCTGTCTGTCTGTCTGTCTGTCTGACAGTCTGTCAGTCAGACAGGTGCAGCTTAGCACTTGGTGTATTGGATTAGTGGTTTCTAACATTTCCCTTTGTAACCTTCATGAAAGGCTATCTGAGAACACAGGACAGGCTCCGACTGGTAACAGGAAGTACTTAGCTACGGCTAAATATAGCTACACTGAACCTCAGTCTGATCACACACTGGCTGCATGATGTCCTTGTATTTTCTGAATGTCTATCTAGCAAATATGAATCTCCAATCCACAACCTTTATAGAAATGTCTTACTGTTTTTCATACATATCTAAAAAGGTATGCCCTGTTTACACTCTAAACAGTGCACTTTTCATTCAGATATGCATGACAAATACTAAAGGAAAATTAAGAAAGATTCATTCTGGCGATTCATGTTATGCTTCTAACTGTTTATCTCGAGGCATATGTTAATATCACATTAATGCGGCTAATAAATATTTAATAAAGGCGTCATCATCTGACTGCTGTCCATCATGCGTGCTACTTTTAGCGCCGATGCTAACAAAATAAAACATTTAGAGCTGCAGTGATTGTAAAGATGAGTGTTTGTTTCTATTACAACATTCAGATTGTGTGTGTGTGTTTGTTTGTTTAACTATCCCTGCGGATACCAGAAGTCCTCACAAGGATAGTAAAATAAGAACATTTCAGACAAGTGGGGATGTTTTGCCAGTCCCCATGAGGAAAAATGCTATTTTAGCCTTGGGGGCAAGGTTTAAGGTTACATTTAGGGTTAGGTAAGAATTAAGGTCAGGTTTATGAGTTACGGTTAGGTTTAGGAGTTAGGGTTAGGTATAGTTTCAGGGTTAGGGTTAGGGGTTAAGGTTAGGTTTAGGGTTAAGGATTAAGGTTAGGGTTTAGAAAAATAGGATTTTGGATGGGAGTCAATTCTTTGGTCCCCACGAGGACACCAATACAAAACTCTGTGTGTGTGTGTATTTCCTCCGGAGATTATTCAACCCAGCAGGAACCACTCAGAGCCACTCAACATAAATATTCATACTAAACTTGCTTACAGCACACACAAGTGATCCATGGACTGTCTTTCAGAGAGGCCTTCTTTAAAAATGTATGAATTCAGATCATTCATCCGAAATATACTTTTGACTATAAACAACCGTAAAAAATCACTATGTCCATTTCTGAAAATAGTATTTTTATCATTACAATATGTGTTATGATCATGCACAATCATCACTCATCTTCAGAGCTTCCAAGATAAGAAACCAAGCCAAGCTGCCTACACTCTTAGAAAAAAGTGCCCTCTAGAACCTAAAAGGGTTCTTTGGCTGTCCCCATAGGTGAACCCTTTTTGGTTCCAGGTAGAATTGTTTTGGGGTCCATGTAGAACCCTTTCTACAGAGGGTTCTACATGGAACCAAAAAAACATTCTACCTGGAACCAAAAAGGGTTCTCCTATGGGGACAGTCGAAGAACCCATTTGGAACACTTTTCCCCCAAGAGTGTACCTTTTCCTCAAACGTAAGTAGAAACATCAAAGAGAGTAAATAGATCCTCCTCTCTAAGAGTGTTCCATGTGTCTAATATTCTACATGGATCCTCCTCTCTAAGAGTGTTCCATGTGTCTAGTATTCTACATGGATCCTCCTCTCTAAGAGTGTTCCATGTGTCTAATATTCTACATGGATTCTCCTCTCTAAGAGTGTTCCATGTGTCTAGTATTCTACATGGATTCTCCTCTCTAAGAGTGTTCCATGTGTCTAGTATTCTACATGGATCCTCCTCTCTAAGAGTGTTCCATGTGTCTAGTATTCTACATGGATTCTCCTCTCTAAGAGTGTTCCATGTGTCTAGTATTCTACATGGATCCTCCTCTCTAAGAGTGTTCAATGTGTCTAATATTCTACCTGGATCCTCCTCTCTAAGAGTGTTCCATGTGTCTAGTATTCTACATGGATCCTCCTCTCTAAGAGTGTTCCATGTGTCTAGTATTCTACATGGATCCTCCTCTCTAAGAGTGTTCCATGTGTCTAGTATTCTACATGGATCCTCCTCTCTAAGAGTGTTCCATGTGTCTAATATTCTACATGGATTCTCCTCTCTAAGAGTGTTCCATGTGTCTAGTATTCTACATGGATCCTCCTCTCTAAGAGTGTTCCATGTGTCTAGTATTCTACATGGATCCTCCTCTCTAAGAGTGTTCCATGTGTCTAATATTCTACATGGATTCTCCTCTCTAAGAGTGTTCCATGTGTCTAGTATTCTACATGGATCCTCCTCTCTAAGAGTGTTCCATGTGTCTAGTATTCTACATGGATCCTCCTCTCTAAGAGTGTTCCATGTGTCTAATATTCTACATGGATTCTCCTCTCTAAGAGTGTTCCATGTGTCTAGTATTCTACATGGATTCTCCTCTCTAAGAGTGTTCCATGTGTCTAGTATTCTACATGGATCCTCCTCTCTAAGAGTGTTCCATGTGTCTAGTATTCTACCTGCCAATATGTCCAACACTGAGAGGGTCTGTCTCTGGTTTGGAGCAGATTAAGACATCAAAGCAACCATGGGAATAGAAGACAGATCTGATGTTGAAGTGCCTGAGGCCTGGTCACATGCATAAATACTGTGTGTGTGTCTGTGTTTCACTTCTGCACTGCACTTCACTGTCTAATAGGGGCTCTTCCTCTAATAGAAACACTAAAGGAGAACAGCAGCTCTTACTTCATATTCATAAGGTCTTCTGTTTATTTTGTAACTATATTTCCTACAGAGAGCTGCTTCAGCATACGTTTAGAGTGCACTAATAACACAAATACTTGAAAGAGAGTGGTTGTCTTTCTGCATGTGAATTTAGACACTCTTCTGAAGTATGCAGGTCCATCTCAGACAGCTCATCAGTACATACATCAATGAACACCTAACATGGGGTGATGATGGCCAGGTAAGAGGGAAGGAGAGGGAAGGAAAGGGAAGGAAGGAGAGGGAAGGAGAGGGAAGGAAAGGGAAGGGAAGGAAGGAGAGGGAAGGAGAGGGATGGAGAGGGAAGGAGAAGGAAGGAGAGGGAAGGAGTGGGAAGGAAGGAGAGTGAAGGAGAGGGATGGAGAGGGAAGGAGAAGGAAGGAAGAAGAGGGAAGGAGTGGGAAGGAAGGAGAGGGAAGGAGAGGGAAGGAAGGAGAGGGAAGGAGAGGAATGGAGAGGGAAGGAGAAGGAAGGAAGGAGAGGGAAGGAGTGGGAAGGAAGGAGAGGGAAGGAGAGGGAAGGAAAGGGAAGGGAAGGAAGGAGAGGGAAGGAGAGGGATGGAGAGGGAAGGAGAGGGAAGGAGGAAGGAAGGAAGGAGAGGGAAGGAGAGGGATGGAGAGGGAAGGAGTGGGAAGGAAGGAGAGGGAAGGAGAGGGAAAGAAGGAGAGGGAAGGAGAGGGATGGAGAGGGAAGGAGAGGGAAGGAAAGGGAAGGGAAGGAAGGAGAGGGAAGGAGAGGGATGGAGAGGGAAGGAGAGGGAAGGAGGAAGGAAGGAAGGAGAGGGAAGGAGAGGGATGGAGAGGGAAGGAGTGGGAAGGAAGGAGAGGGAAGGAGAGGGAAAGAAGGAGAGGGAAGGAGAGGGATGGAGAGGGAAGGAGAGGGAAGGAAAGGGAAGGGAAGGAAGGAGAGGGAAGGAGAGGGATGGAGAGGGAAGGAGAGGGAAGGAGGAAGGAAGGAAGGAGAGGGAAGGAGAGGGATGGAGAGGGAAGGAGTGGGAAGGAAGGAGAGGGAAGGAGAGGGAAAGAAGGAGAGGGAAGAAGAGGGATGGAGAGGGAAGGAGAGGGAAGGAGAAGGAAGGAAGGAGAGGGAAGGAGTGGGAAGGAAGGAGAGGGAAGGAGAGGGAAGGAGTGGGAAGGAAGGAGAGCGAGGTTCTCCTGGTGCAGCCAGGACTTGAAGCTTCCTGTGTGGGCAGGGTACCCACTGGAGTCAACACTGCGGCCCTGGGCACAGTGGCCATGACATTAAGGATTTATGAGGTCATAGGGGTTCACGGAGTTAGAGCCCAAATGAGGCGGAGCAGCAAAGACAATAATGATAATGCAATGTCATGCTGTCACCTCGGCCCACCCAACACGTCACTACCACCTAGGCAGGCTGGCTGGCTGGCTGGCTGGCTGGCTGGCTGGCAGCGGGGCCACACTTCAAATACAGTCAAGTGGGTGTTAGCAAAGTGTGTGTGTGTGTGTTTTTGTGTGGACGTGTTTAACTATTCTTGTGGGGACCAGAAATCCCCACAAGAATAATAAACAAACAACAATTTGACCAACGGGTCAAATGCTATTTCTACAGGGTTTAGGGTTACGGTTAGAATAAGTGTTAGGGTTAGAATTAGGATTAGGATTAGGGTTAGGAGCTAGGGTTAGGTTTAGGGTAAGGGTTAGGAGCTAGGGTTAGGGTTAGGGTTAGGTTTTTGGGTTAGGGTTAAGGTTAGGGAAAGAGTACCGGTTAGGGTTAAGGAAAATATGATTTTAGATGGGACTGAAATGTGTGTCCCCACAAGGTTAGCTGTACAAGACTGTGTGTGTACAGTTTTAGCAGCGCTCAGTTGTTTGAATAAGCAGCCAGCTCATCGGAATCTGATATTAACTTCCTTTAGGTCCACAGGAAGTGCTATCAAAGCAGAGATAGGTATTTCTGTGTTGTCAACATTTTTACTTCAGTCAGATACATTTTAGAGTCCTATGTTGTGGCATTAGTGTCACTCAAGAAGAAGACATCAAATGACATGATGGACAGCTCAGTGCTTTACGATGCACAGCTCAGTGCTGCACATGCTGTGACAGCAATAAAGTTAAGGAATTACCAAAGCTCCCTCTGTTAGATTGTTTACCAGTATTCATGCCCAACATTGTCAAAGAGAACACGACGCGTTAGCTTCTCATAAAACAATAAGCCATTGCAATGGATCACTTGGATCAGTTTCTGATTTCATGAGTTATGGAGAGGTTTCAAAGGCAGCCAGATCTGCCCGGCAACACCCACCCCAACAGACTACTGGGCCAGCCAGGCAGAAAGGACTAGAGTCTCCCAGCTGTGGCCTCTTCCATGAGCTCTCTCCTATCCCCTCTCCTCACTCTCTGATTGCCAGTGTGTGTGTGTGGGGGGGGGGGGGGGGGGGGGGGGGGGGGCTTCTACAGTAGTATCCTCAAAGAGAAGGTTTACAAGCACATGACCTCTCCCTCTGTATTATAAATCACAAGGATGACCTTCGTGTCACAGCTGAAGCACCCCATGGGAATTGTGAGGAATGCTGCCAAAATCAGCAATTCCTATTCTCTTTGATGGTTGTCGTTCAGGCAGTGTTTTTCTCTCCTTAAATATCTCTCTCCCTCTAAGACCATCTTTCAAAAATATATGAGATGGGAAGTATTGATGTTCAGGGCCAGTATTCATAAAGTATTGCATAGTAGGAGTGAGGATCTAGGATCAGGTCCCCCCTCTTATTAATTATTATCCAAAAGGCAAAACTGATCCTAGATCAGCACTCCTACTCCAAGGCGCTTTAGGAATATGTGCCAAGTGCATGTTTTGTTGTGGCGATGAAATAATGTCAGGTGTGTTCTGTACTCTACTTGGTATGTCGGGTGTTAAGGTGTCTGTGGAGGTGTCAACCTTATGGTAATGATGGATTTCTACTGAGACAAAGAAACCTAGTGTGGTTCACAGTTCCCATGGAGACAGTGTGTGGGGGAAGGGCTGGCAAGACGTTACCTCAACAAGAGGACCTCTACTTCCACATCGATAAGACATTACCTCAACAAGAGGACCTCTACTTCCACATCTATAAGACATTACCTCAACAAGAGGACCTCTACTTCAACATCTATAAGACATTACCTCAACAAGAGGACCTCTACTTCAACATCGATAAGACATTACCTCAACAAGAGGACCTCTACTTCAACATCGATACTCCCAGTCTGAGATTATTGTATCAAATTAGTTCATTATTTAAAATCAGCAAGATAAACAGAGGAGGAGAGGTTAGATAATCACGGCTACAATAGAACCTCATCACTGATAGACAGAGCTAATCTGATTACTATCACTAGAGTTATCTTCAGAGCTCTTTATCAAACACTGTATAAACAATACCATTTCTCACACAGTTTCGCTAGCTCTGCAGAGCAGTTATAGGATTCTAAAGCTGTTTAGTCAGGTGTTGCCACGCCACCGCAGGTGAGAAGATGAACAGGTGTGATTTTAACAGGCCAAGAGTTGGGTAGATTTTTCATAGAGCAGAAAACAGTGCTGCTATATAATCTCAGCAAAAAAATAAACTTCCCTTTTTCAGGACCCTGTCTTTCAAAGATAATTCATAAAAATCCAAATAACTTCACAGATCTTCATTGTATTGGGTTTAAACACTGTTTCCCATGCTTGTTCAATGAACCATAAACAATTAATGAACATGCACCTGTGGAGCGGTCGTTAAGACACTAACAGTTTACAGACGGTAGGCATTTAAGGTCACAGTTATGAAAATTTAGGACACTAAAGAGGCCTATCTACTGACTCTGAAAAACACCAAAAGAAAGATGCCCAGGGTCCCTGCTCATCTGCGTGAACGTGCCTTAGGCATGCTGCAAGGAGGCATGGGAACTTCAGATGTGGCCAGGGAAATAAATTGCAATGTCCGTACTGTGAGACGCCTAAGACAGAGCTACAGAGAGACAGGACGGACAGCTGATTGTCCTCACAGTGGCAGACCACGTGTAACACCTGCACAGGATCGGTACATCCGAACATCACACCTGCGGGACAGGTACAGGATGGCAACAACAACTGCCCGAGTTATACCAGGAACGCACAATTCCTCCATCAGTGCTCAGACTGTCCACAATAGGCTGAGAGAGGCTGGACTGAGGGCTTGTAGGCCTGCTGTAAGGCATGTTCTCACCAGACATCACCGGCAACAACGTCGCCTATGGGCACAATCCCACTGTCGCTGGACCAGACAGGACTGGCAAAAAGCACTCTTTTCTGAAGAGTCACGGTTTTGTCTCACCAGGGGTGATGGTCGGATTCGAGTTTATCGTCGAAGGAATGAGCGTTACACCGAGGTCTGTACTTTGGAGCGGGATCGATTTGGAGGTGGAGTGTCCGTCATGGCGGTGTGTCACAGCATCATTGGACTGAGCTTGTTGTCATTGCAGGCAATCTCAACGCTGTGCATTACAGGGAAGACATCCTCCTCCCTCATGTGGTACCCTTCCTGCATGTTCATCCTGACACGACCCTCCAGCATGACAATGCCACCAGCCATACTGCTCGTTCTGTGCATGATTTCCTGCAAGACAGGAATGTCAGTGTTCTGCCATGGCCAGCGAAGAGCCCGGATCTCAATCCCATCGAATACATCTGGGACCTGTTGGATCGGAGGGTGAGGGATAGGGCCATTCCCCGCAGAAATGTCTGGGAACTTGCAGGTGCCTTGGTGGAAGAGTGGAATAACATCTCACAGCAAGAACTGGCAACTCTGGTGCAGTCCATGAGGAGGAGATGCACTGCAGTACTTAATGCGGCTGGTGGCCACACCAGATACTGACGGTTACTTTTGATTTTGACCCCCGCTTTGTTCAGGGACACATTGTTCAATTTTGGTTAGTCACATGTCTGTGGAACTTGTTCAGTTTATGTCTCAGTTGTCAAGTCTTGTTATGTTCATACAAATATTTACACATGCTAAGTTTGCTAAAAATAAACACAGTTGACAGTGAGAGGACATTTCTTTTTTGCTGAGTTTATCTACCCAGCATGAAACACTCTGAGCCAACCTGAGCCTGTAGGAGTCCATCTGCACTCTGGCTGCTAGCATAGCCACTTTGTAACTCTCCTGCTTGAAAATAAGTTCATTAGACTACTGTCCCTATAATCTGTATCCCACCGCTGCCACCAAATGTCGCAAATCCATTTTTCTACTTCTTATCGTATCCGTTTCCATAAAATCAGTAGAGGAGTGAGATTATTCTGGAGATGGTTTTAGCTTGGCCATTATCTCGACAACTCCAAATGCTGACACTATTTCATCATCATACTCATCCTTGATATTAAACACAGGTAATTTCATCTCTATTATGTCTTTGGCGAGAAGGATAGGTCCCAGAACGGGTGGCCCCTTCCTCCCCCTTACATCATCTGTTTACATTTGTCACCTAGTTTACATTGGTTTCCTTCCCATAACCCCCCACCCACACCAGCATAATGCACCAAATAACATGAGCCTTTTCCATTCGGAAGTTGAGATGAATCATTGTGATTTTACACTGATTTCTATGATCTGAGATTAGAGGACCCATGGGTAGTAGACTCCAGAGGTAAATGGGTGGAGTCCATTCAAGAATACGATCACTGGATAATTTGAATTGGAAATCCGCTGCATATACTGTACC
This sequence comes from Oncorhynchus mykiss, assembly GCF_013265735.2. NCBI lineage: Eukaryota > Metazoa > Chordata > Actinopteri > Salmoniformes > Salmonidae > Oncorhynchus > Oncorhynchus mykiss. The sequence goes on from NC_048568.1 coordinate 34,407,581, forward strand.
ATCCAGCGGGTATTGGATAATACCAGGAGATTTTCCCAACCACAAGACCTGACCAGGTGAACTCCAGGCCCTAGTGATAAACAATGGACATCTACAGTATGTGCCTGTTAGGATGGCCTCCATGCCATGCCCTCTAGATCCAAAGATGGTGTCCGGTTTCCACAGAGTCACTGGGAATGCACACTGCTGTCTGGTTACTGGTGCTTCTGTGACCTCAAAGCTCTGACCTGACCGTGTGACCCCTACTGTGTCCAGTGTACTGTGGTTCTCTGGGGGAATTATAGGAAGTGGTGCTCTATTTTTAATCTGATGGCTATTTAAAGATCCTCATGATATTCTACTCTCATACAAACACACACACAAGATGCAGTCAGACTGGATGTCAACTGTCAATATGGGTGTCAACTGTCACTCTGGGTGTCAACTGTCACTCTGGATGTCAACGGTCCTTCTGGATGTCAACTGTCACTCTGGATGTCAACTGTCCCTCTGGATGTCAATTGTCCTTCTGGATGTCAACTGTCCCTCTGGATGTCAACTGTCCCTCTGGATGCCAACTGTCCTTCTGGATGCCAACTGTCCCTCTGGATGTCAACTGTCACTCTGGATGTCAACTGTCACTCTGGTGTCAACTGTCCCTCTGTGTCAACTGTCCCTCTGGATGTCAACTGTCCCTCTGGATGTCAACTGTCCTTCTGGATGTCAACTGTCCCTCTGGATGTCAACTGTCCCTCTGGATGTCAACTGTCACTCTGGATGTCAACTGTCACTCTGTGTGTCAACAGGCATTCACTCAGCTGCTCCTCCAACACTCTAATCCATGTGTGTGTGTGTGTGTGCCTACGTGTGTCTGACAGAGGGAGAGAGATCAAAGGCACACGGCTGATAATGAATTATAACCCTAATCATATTACAGAATGTTTTGCTGAAGTCTGATTACTTTCTGCTCCTCTGCAGTGATGTCTACCTTCCCCTGTAGTGATATGTCCCTACATCCCTTGCAGTAATCTGTCTACCTTCCCCTGTAGCGATATGTCCCTGCCTCCCTTGCAGTGATCTGTGTCTACCTTCTCCTGTAGTGATATGCCCATACCTCCCTTGCAGTGATCGGTCTCTACCTTCCCCTGTAGTGATCTGTCCATACCTCCCCTGCAGTGACAGGAAGTGGTGATGACGTTCCCCTGTAGTGATATGTCCCTACCTCCCCTGCAGTGATCTGTCTACTTTCCCCTGTAGTGATATGTCCCTACCTCCCTTGCAGTGATCTGTGTCTACCTTCCCCTGTAGTGATATTTCCCTACCTCCCTTGCAGTGATCTGTCTACCTTCTCCTGTAGTGATATGTCCCTACCTCCCCTGCAGTGATCTGTCTACTTTCCCCTGTAGTGATATGTCCCTACCTCCCTTGCAGTGATCTGTCTCTACCTTCCCCTGTAGTGATCTGTCCATACCTCCCCTGCAGTGATCTGTCTACCTTCCCCTGTAGTGATCTGTCCATACCTCCCCTGCAGTGACAGGAAGTGGTGATGACCTTCCCCTGTAGTGATATGTCCCTACCTCCCCTGCAGTGATCTGTCTACTTTCCACTGTAGTGATATGTCCCTATCTCCCTTGCAGTGATATGTCTACCTTCCCCTGTAGTGATATTTCCCTACCTCCCTTGCAGTGATATGTCTACCTTCCCCTGTAGTGATATGCCCCTACCTCCCTTGCAGTGATCTGTCTACCTTCCCCTGTAGTGATCTGTCCACCTTCCCCTGTAGTGATCTGTCCATACCTCCCCTGAAGTGATAGGAAGTGTTGACGACCTTCCCCTGTAGTGTTATGTCCCTACCTCCCCTGCAGTGATCTGTCTACTTTCCCCTGCAGTGATCTGTCTACCTTCTCCTGTAATGATATGTCCCTACCTCCCTTGCAGTGATCTGTCTACCTTCCCCTTTAGTGATATGTCCCTACCTCCCCTGCAGTGATCTGTCTACCTTCCCCTGCAGTGATCTGTCCCTGTTCCCTCCCCTGCAGTGATCTGCCCCTGCTCCCTCCCCTGCAGTGATCTGCCCCTGCTCCCTCCCCTGCATTGATCTGCCCCTGCTCCCTCCCCTGCAGTGATCTGCCCCTGCTCCCTCCCCTGCAGTGATCTGCCCCTGCTCCCTCCCCTGCAGTGATCTGCCCCTGCTCCCTCCCCTGCAGTGATCTGCCCCTGCTCCCTCCCCTGCAGTGATCTGTCCCTGCTCCCTCCCCTGCAGTGATCTGCCCCTACCTCCCCTGCAGTGATCTGTCCCTGCTCCCTCCCCTGCAGTGATCTGTCCCTGCTTCCTCCCCTGCAGTGATCTGCACCTGCTCCCTCCCCTGCAGTGATCTGTCCCTGCTCCCTCCCCTGCAGTGATCTGCACCTGCTCCCTCCCCTGCAGTGATCTGTCCCTACTTTCCACTTAAAACCCTGGAAAAGCTTAAAACTGAAAGTAGGCTTCTTTATTGGACAAACTCAAATAGAGACTATTGCACTATAATGATGAACAATTTCAATGATTTGCTTCCTTGCTAAAGGAACATTGGAACATTGTCGCATCCTTGGGTGGACAATAAAGTTATATTAGATTTGATCCTTTAATCTAAATTCTAAGCAATCAGAGGGGGTTTTGAGTGGAGTTGTGTGTACTGCTGCCTTTATCTGCGTAGAAGCTGCTTGGCTGGAGGGGGTGAGGTCATGTCCAGGCATTGACTTATTACCTAAAGGTCACTTGGACAAATTTATGGGTGATTTCCAGGGCCCCCTTCACATGAGGTCCTGACGAGAATGTGCCATCAATAAGATAATAGCGAGCGAAACAGCGGGAAGGGTCTGAATTTATTGACGCACCGTAACTCCTGTCAAGTACAGGTGTGACATCAGGGCTCTCTTGACCTGGCTCGATTAATTTAACCCTGGACAGTAACGTAAGTGCTTACCACTAAAATACCTACCACTAAAATATATTACATTCATACTGCTTAACAACCAAGAACAAAACAGACTAAGAATTATACAAATATGAAGAATCCACACAGTACATACAGTGCCTTGCGAAAGTATTCGGCCCCCTTGAACTTTGCGACCTTTTGCCACATTTCAGGCTTCAAACATAAAGATATAAAACTGTATTTTTTTGTGAAGAATCAACAACAAGTGGGACACAATCATGAAGTGGAACAACATTTATTGGATATTTCAAACTTTTTTAACAAATCAAAAACTGAAAAATTGGGCGTGCAAAATTATTCAGCCCCTTTACTTTCAGTGCAGCAAACTCTCTCCAGAAGTTCAGTGAGGATCTCTGAATGATCCAATGTTGACCTAAATGACTAATGATGATAAATACAATCCACCTGTGTGTAATCAAGTCTCCGTATAAATGCACCTGCACTGTGATAGTCTCAGAGGTCCGTTAAAAGCGCAGAGAGCATCATGAAGAACAAGGAACACACCAGGCAGGTCCGAGATACTGTTCTGAAGAAGTTTAAAGCCGGATTTGGATACAAAAATATTTCCCAAGCTTTAAACATCCCAAGGAGCACTGTGCAAGCGATAATATTGAAATGGAAGGAGTATCAGACCACTGCAAATCTACCAAGACCTGGCCGTCCCTCTAAACTTTCAGCTCATACAAGGAGAAGACTGATCAGAGATGCAGCCAAGAGGCCCATGATCACTCTGGATGAACTGCAGAGATCTACAGCTGAGGTGGGAGACTCTGTCCATAGGACAACAATCAGTCGTATATTGCACAAATCTGGCCTTTATGGAAGAGTGGCAAGAAGAAAGCCATTTCTTAAAGATATCCATAAAAAGTGTCGTTTAAAGTTTGCCACAAGCCACCTGGGAGACACACCAAACATGTGGAAGAAGGTGCTCTGGTCAGATGAAACCAAAATTGAACTTTTTGGCAACAATGCAAAACGTTATGTTTGGCGTAAAAGCAACACAGCTGAACACACCATCCCCACTGTCAAACATGGTGGTGGCAGCATCATGGTTTGGGCCTGCTTTTCTTCAGCAGGGACAGGGAAGATGGTTAAAATTGATGGGAAGATGGATGGAGCCAAATACAGGACCATTCTGGAAGAAAACCTGATGGAGTCTGCAAAAGACCTGAGACTGGGACGGAGATTTGTCTTCCAACAAGACAATGATCCAAAACATAAAGCAAAATCTACAATGGAATGGTTCAAAAATAAACATATCCAGGTGTTAGAATGGCCAAGTCAAAGTCCAGACCTGAATCCAATCGAGAATCTCTGGAAAGAACTGAAAACTGCTGTTCACAAATGCTCTCCATCCAACCTCACTGAGCTCGAGCTGTTTTGCAAGGAGGAATGGGAAAAAATGTCAGTCTCTCGATGTGCAAAACTGATAGAGACATACCCCAAGCGACTTACAGCTGTAATCACAGCAAAAGGTGGCGCTACAAAGTATTAACTTAAGGGGGCTGAATAATTTTGCACGCCCAATTTTTCAGTTTTTGATTTGTTAAAAAAGTTTGAAATATCCAATAAATGTCGTTCCACTTCATGATTGTGTCCCACTTGTTGTTGATTCTTCACAAAAAAATACAGTTTTATATCTTTATGTTTGAAGCCTGAAATGTGGCAAAAGGTCGCAAAGTTCAAGGGGGCTGAATACTTTCGCAAGGCACTGTATTTCACACGTTCCTGAAAACCACATGCAGTACAGTACTGTTACAATCCAACACCATAAAAAGCACTGATGAAATTCCCCTGCCTGGCATTTCAGCATCCCTCTCTAGCTGCTTGCCACACACGACAAACAGGCTGGTTGTCACACCAGCTCATCCACATCCATATATAACCCTGCTGATTATGTTGCTGTGTGGCTGTGGAGATGTGGGGAGGGGACCAGGCAGCTGATGAAATAATCCAAGTCTGTGGAGGCATCTGTGGGGGTCGTGCAGAGGTGTGCAGAGCGTCTGGCCCTGTGGAGGAGGAAGAGGGGGAAGATGTGTGCTGGATCAGCTGGCAGAGAGAGGGACGGAGAGGGAAAGAGGGAGGGAAGGAGAGGGAAAGAGGGAGGGAATGTTTAATGCCCCAACCAGCCGGTGATCCATCACTGCCAATGAGTCTCGGTAGAGGCAGGGCATGGCCGGCCCAGCGACCCACTCAGACCGTCACCGGTCCCCTGTCCCTGCTCTGACGGATGGCCGCTGGGACATCAGCATTTCAAGGGCCCTGGATCGTCACAGGGCAGCTGGTACATCTTTCAGCCCCCTCTGTATCAGAGACCACTAGGGTCCTTAGAGGGAGGATGCTTTCTCGTGTCTCTGAGATCTGTTCATACTGTTCTGGCCTGAGTCGGGAGTTAGAATGAACGTCACAAGCTCAAAATGTGACAGACTACTGGTTTGAAACCTGGGTCTCCTGCATGCTGTAATACTGTGTTAGCCCAAGGAGCTAAAGCCTAGGCATTAGCTTTGGGAGCTAACACAGGTTTTCAGGTCTCAGGCAAGGTTACTCATCATCACACAAGTGTGGATCAGAACCACCTCCATTGCACTAAGGCAAAATGTTTTACAAAGAGAAACAACACGCAACATACATAAATATGCTGTGTCAGCGCTAGCAACGCGCCACCATAGTGATAAGATTTGCTGACGGCTCTTAATGGTTTCCTGTCACACAGAGGATCTGTTTTGACAAGGTTTCACGCGATTTAACTTAAAGTTGGACAAACAACAAAAGCACAAAACCCAAAACATTTTTCATAAGACAAAGTGCTGTTTATTATAGTCTGTTTTGCTCCAGGAAAACTTTGCTGGGCCAGCACTGTCCTCCTCGTCTTGGCACGGGACATATCACACGGTGTGACATGTTCCCCGGTTGTCATGCTGACACAGGAGTTTGGAGGTCAGTCGAGGCGGCCATTGCGTCACACCATGACAATATCCGCTGTGACAACCCACGGTGCATTCTGCTGACACCTGGAAGTGCACATCATCGTTACCCAGGATGCATAGGGGGAGAAGGGCTGTTGTCAAAAAGGAGATGGCTTAGAGGGGGGTACTTTGGGTAGTGGGAGTACTGTACGCTTGAGGTGCAGTGCATTATGGTTATCGTGCAGCGGTTGTGTCTCAGATTTTGTAGCATAGTCATTTAGTTCTGTGAATTGCACTGAGGTTGTGATTCATAATAAAGTGGTTACCTTCTGCAGCAATGGAAGAAAACCAATCCTCTTTCATCTGTCATTATCGTGGATAGTAGACACTAATTTAGCCCTCCTCCCCTTCCCTCACTCTTCCTTCCCCATCTATCTCCTCTCCTCTCCCCCACCCCATCAATCTATCTATCTCCTCTCCCCCACCCCATCAATCTATCTATCTCCTCTCCCCCACCCCATCAAAGACGACATGAAGGGGACAGCATGGTGAATCTCCCAGTACAAGCTGCTATGGAGGGGACAGCATGGTGAATCTCCCAGTACCAGCTACTATGGAGGGGACAGCATGGTGAATCTCCCAGTACCAGAAGAAGACATGGAGGGGACAGCATGGTGAATCTCCCAGTACCAGCTGCTATGGAGGGGACAGCATGGTGAATCTCCCAGACCAGCTGCTATGGAGGGGACAGCATGGTGAATCCCCCAGTACCAGAAGAAGACATGGAGGGGACAGCATGGTGAATCTCCCAGTACCAGAAGAAGACATGAAGGGGACAGCATGGTGAATCTCCCAGTACCAGCTGCTATGGAGGGGACAGCATGGTGAATCTCCCAGTACCAGAAGATGACATGGAGGGGACAGCATGGTGAATCTCCCAGTACCAGAAGATGCTATGGAGGGGACAGCATGGTGAATCTCCCAGTACCAGCTGCTATGGAGGGGATAGCATGGTGAATCTCCCAGTACCAGCTACTATGGAGGGGACAGCATGGTGAATCTCCCAGTACCAGAAGAAGACATGGAGGGGACAGCATGGTGAATCTCCCAGACCAGCTGCTATGAAGGGGACAGCATGGTGAATCTCCCAGTACCAGCTGCTATGGAGGGGACAGCATGGTGAATCTCCCAGTACCAGCTGCTATGGAGGGGACATCATGGTGAATCTCCCAGTACCAGCTGCTATGGAGGGGACAGCATGGTGAATCTCCCAGTACCAGAAGAAGACATGGAGGGGACAGCATGGTGAATCTCCCAGTACCAGCTACTATGGAGGGGACAGCATGGTGAATCTCCCAGTATCAGAAGAAGACATGGAGGGGACAGCATGGTGAATCTCCCAGTACCAGAAGAAGACATGGAGGGGACAGCATGGTGAATCTCCCAGTACCAGAAGAAGACATGGAGGGGACAGCATGGTGAATCTCCCAGTACCAGAAGAAGACATGGAGGGGACAGCATGGTGAATCTCCCAGTACCAGCTGCTATGGAGGGAACAGCATGGTGAATCTCCCAGTACCAGCTGCTATGGAGGGGACAGCATGGTGGATCGCCCAGTACCAGCTGCTATGGAGGGGACAGCATGGTGGATCGCCCAGTACCAGCTGCTATGGAGGGGACAGCATGGTGGATCGCCCAGTACCAGCTGCTATGGAGGGGACAGCATGGTGGATCGCCCAGTACCAGCTGCTATGGAGGGGACAGCATGGTGGATCGCCCAGTACCAGCTGCTATGGAGGGGACAGCATGGTGGATCGCCCAGTACCAGCTGCTATGGAGGGGACAGCATGGTGGATCGCCCAGTACCAGCTGCTATGGAGGGGACAGCATGGTGGATCGCCCAGTACCAGCTGCTATGGAGGGGACAGCATGGTGGATCGCCCAGTACCAGCTGCTATGGAGGGTGGATGTTGGAGCCAAGTGGAGGGGCCTCATGGATGCAGGCAGCAGCACATACCAGCCACTACCCGGACAGAAAATAGAGTCACACTCACCCACTCTGAGCCGTGCAGACGGTGCAGTCAACAAAAGGGCTTCAATAACCCACTCAAATGAGTAATTGAGAGATGATGTCAAGCGGAGTATCTCGTCAGTAAAACACACAAGAGTGCGCATGCACACATACGTGCGCATATGGGAACACACACACACACACACACACACACACACACACACACACCTCTACGCGGAATCGCAACCACACACTTCCCAAAGGCATCATCACGTTTAGGCTTTTCCTCTTTTGTCATCCGCCACCATTTCCACATCACATGGTCGTTTATAGTTGGGAAATGACAACGGCAGAGAAAAGAACGAAGAAATTGAATAAAAACATTTATACTCTACTACTCTTTCCCCTATTAGAACGCTTTGTCCCCATTTTCTATTTTCCTTCTCCTGCTAGACCATTAGGCGTATTTGGGGTTGATGTTATTCAAAGTAGAGTGCATTATTCCGGCTTCCTGGCCTATTTAATCTTGCCCGGTCCGTGCCGCATGTGTGGATTATAGGATTATTTGCAGCTGCTTATTCCTGCCATTGTTTTGCAGGTGAAGTAGGCCAGAGGTTTGGAACACACAGCTGCAGTAACACTAGCAGCAGTAAGACTAGCAGCAGTAACACTAGCTGCAGTAACACTAGCTGCAGTAACACTAGCAGCAGTAACACTAGCTGCAGTAACACTAGCAGCAGTAACACTAGCTGCAGTAACACTAGCAGCAGTAACACTAGCTGCAGTAACACTAGCTGCAGTAAGACTAGCTGCAGTAACACTAGCAGCAGTAACACTAGCAGCAGTAACACTAGCAGCAGTAACACTAGCAGCAGTAACACTAGCAGCAGTAACACTAGCAGCAGTAACACTAGCAGCAGTAACACTAGCTGCAGTAAGACTAGCAGCAGTAACACTAGCAGCAGTAACACTAGCAGCAGTAACACTAGCAGCAGTAACACTAGCAGCAGTAACACTAGCTGCAGTAACACTAGCTGCAGTAACACTAGCTGCAGTAACACTAGCAGCAGTAACACTAGCAGCAGTAACACTAGCAGCAGTAAGACTAGCTGCAGTAACACTAGCAGCAGTAACACTAGCTGCAGTAACACTAGCTGCAGTAACACTAGCTGCAGTAAGACTAGCAGCAGTAACACTAGCAGCAGTAACACTAGCTGCAGTAACACTAGCTGCAGTAACACTAGCTGCAGTAACACTAGCTGCAGTAACACTAGCTGCAGTAACACTAGCAGCAGTAACACTAGCTGCAGTAACACTAGCAGCAGTAACACTAGCTGCAGTAACACTAGCAGCAGAATTACACTAGCAGCAGTAACACTAGCAGCAGTAACACTAGCTGCAGTAACACTAGCTGCAGTAACACTAGCTGCAGTAACACTAGCTGCAGTAACACTAGCTCAAATCAATGTTATTGGTCACATACACATGATTAGCAGATGTTAATGTGAGTGTCGCTAAATGCTTGTAGTTGCAACAGTGCAGTAATATCTAACAGGTAATCTATCAATTCCCCAACAACTATCTAATACACACAAATCTAAAGGTATGGAATAAGAACATGTACATATAAATATATGGATGAGCAATGGCCGAGCGGCATAGGCAAGATGCAATAGATGGTATAAGATACAGTATATACTGTACATACGAGGTGAGTAATGTAAGATATGTAAACATTATTAAAGCGGAATTGTTTAAAGTGACTAGTGCGTCTCAATTTAGGTAGCAACCTCTCTGAGTTAGTGATTGCTCTTTAGCAGTCTGATGGCTTTGTGATAGAAGCTGTTTTTCAGTCTCTCGGTCCCAGCTTTGATGCACTTGTACTGACCTCGCCTTGTGAATGGTAGCGGGGTGAACAGGCGGGTGGTTGTTGTCCTTCATTTTTTGGGGGGCCTTCCTGTGACGTCGGGTGCTGTAGGTTTCCTGGAGGGCAGGTAGTTTGCCCCCGGTGATGCGTTGTGCAGACCGCACCATCTGGAGAGCCTTGCAGTTGAGGGCGGTGCAGTTGACGTACCATGCGGTGATACAGCCAGACAGGATGCTCTCAATTGCGCATCTGTAAATGTTTGTCAGGGTTTTAGGTGACAAGACATATTTATTCAGCCTCCTGAGGTTTACCCACACTGTCTGTGTGGGTGGACCATTTAATTTTGTCTGTGATGTGTACGCCAAGGAACTTAAAAAACTTTCCACATTCTCCACTACTGTCCCTTCGATGTGGATAGGGGTGCGCTCTCTACTGTTTCCTTAAGTCCAAGATAATTTCCTTTGTTTTGTTGACATTGAGTGAGAGGTTGTTTTACTGACACCACACTCTGAGTGCCCTCACTTCCTCCCTGTAAGCCGTCTCGTCGTTGTTGGTAATCAAGCCCACTACTGTTGTGTCGTCTGCAAACTTGATCACGCAGTCATGGGTGAACAGGGAGTACAGAAGGGGGCTGAGCATGCACCCTTGCGGGGCCCCAGTGTTGAGGCTCAGCAAAGTGGAGATGTTGTTTCCGACCTTCACCACCTGGTGGCGGCCCATCAGAAAGTCCAGGATCCAATTGCAGAGGGCGGGGTTGAGACCCAGGGCCTCCAGCTTAATGATGAGCTTGGATGGTACTATGGTGTTGAATGCTGAGTTGTAGTCAATGAACAGCATTTTTACATACGTATTCCTCTAGTCCAGATGGGATAGGGCAGCGTGCAGTGTGATGGTGATTGCATTGTCTGTGGACTGCAGTAACACTACTGTTTGAGGACAGAGGGACAAAATAGCTGCAGTAACACTACTGTTTGAGGACAGAGAGACACAATAGCTGCAGTAACACTACTGTTTGAGGACAGAGAGACACAATAGCTGTAGTAACACTACTGTTTGAGGACAGAGGGACACAAGTTACAGCCCATAATATGTCCCTGGAAGCTACCTCAGAAAATAGAGAGAGCTTTGAACAGGGGTGTCAAACTCATTCCATGGAGGGCCTAGTGTCTGCTGGTCTTCCTTTCAATCAATACCTAGACAACCAGCTCTCCCGTCTCTCCCCTGACCTCTCTCCCGTCTCTCCCCTGACCTCTCTCCCTACCTCTCCCCTGACCTCTCTCCCTACCTCTCCCCTGACCTCTCTCCCGTCTCCCCCCAGTCTCTCACCTGACCTCCCCCCCATGTCTCTCCCCTGACGTCTCTCCCCTGACCTCTCTCCCCTGACCTCTCTCCCCTGACCTCTCTCTCTCCCTACCTCTCCCCTCTCTCCCCACCTCTCTCCCTATCTGTCTCTCTCTCCTCTCCCCTTAGCTCTGCCCTCACCTCACCGCTCCCGTCTCCCCCCCCCCCTCGCCGCTCCCCTCCCGCAGGGTCAGTAGTACCACCCCCCATCCGGTGTTAACACAATACCTGTGTGCGACGGCAGAAAAACTACACATCCCAAGTTTGTATTGTCTTACCGCCAAGGTACTCACGCAGTATTGCACGGGGGCCCTGGTACCAAACGCGCTTCAGTGAAATGTACGCTATAGCCTGTGTACTCATTCTTCCAGAAACCTTTCTGATTCCACAGACATACTGGTGGTGTGTTGAAGGGAAAGAAAATGTCCCCACCTGTCCGACGTCCACTTTGGTACTTTCGGCTGATACCGGACTTCCTATACAGCTTCCTCATTCTGAACACAATAATGTTGGACATGGACCAAGACAGTCAAAGACCCTCTCAGTGGTATAGTTCTCTTTGGGATCTAAATAGGCCACTATGATACTAGCTATACACGTGTCAAGAACTGCAATGCTGCTGGGTTTTTCACGCTCAACAGTTTCCTGTGTGTATCAAGAATGGGTGGTGGACCAAAGGACATTGGAGTCAACATGGTCCAGCATCTCTGTGGAACGCTTTCAACACCTTGTAGAGTCCATGACCCTACGAATTGAGGCTGTTCTGAGGGACAAAAAGGGTGCACCTCAATAATAGGAAGGTGTTACTAATGTTTGGTACACTCAGTGTATATGACTACTGAATACATTCACACTGTATACCAAGAAAATGAGCTATATACAGTGGAACGCATAAGATACACACTATACATTCTCTAAAGAAAGATACGATTATATGTGCACCCACATAAACAAGCTCTCTCACCCGCACAGTGTTTTTGGTTCTTAGTCCACATATTCTTTGGATGGAATAGGTCTGACAGAGGTATTTCACCTCACAGCATCTGTCTGATTTATCTTCTGTAATCTGAACCCCTCACAGCTGGTCCCTCACCAGATTTTGTGTTAAATACTCTACATCAAAGCTTTCTTAGTGTCCAACAAGCTTTCTCCACCCTTAAACTTATTCTGAATACCTCAAAAACAAAGGTCATATGGTTTGGTAAGAAGAATGCCCCTCTTCCCACAGGTGTGATTACTACCTCTGAGGGTTTAGAGCTTGAGGTAGTCACCTCATACAAGTACTTGGGAGTATGGCTAGACGGTACACAGTCCTTCTCTCAGTACATATCAAAGCTGCAGGCTAAAGTTAAATCAAGACTTTCCTCTCTCACCTCGGTACCCCCTGTATATATAGTCCCTGTATATAGTCTCACTATTGTTATTTTACTGCTGCTCTTTAACTACTTGTTACTTGTATTTCTTACTCTCATTTGTATTTTTTTAACTGCATTGTTGGTTAGGGGCTTGTAAGCATTTCACTGTATTTGGCACATGCCTCACTCCCCCTATCTGAGATATCTACTGCAGCCCTCACCCTCCACATAACAACCCTGTTCTGCCAGTGACATTCTGTTAAAGGTCCCCAAAACACACCCATCCCTGGGTCGCTCCTCTTTTCAGTTCGCTCTAGCTAGCGACTGGAACGAGCTGCAACAAACACTCAAACTGGACAGTTTTATCTCAATCTCTTCATTCAAAGACTCAATCATGGACACTCTACGTGAAGCAGCCACAACTGTCAGTAAATGTATTGTTGTCTCTACCTTCGTGCCCGTTGTGCTGTTGTCTGTGCCCAATAATGTTTGTACCATGTTTTGTGCTGCTACCATGTTGTGTTGCTACCATGCTGTGTTGTCATGTGTTGCTGCCTTGGTATGTTGTCGTCTTAGGTCTCTCTTTATGTAGTGTTGTCTCTCTTGTCGTGACTTTTGTCCTAAATTTATAATATATATATTTTTTTTTAATAATCCCAGACCCCGTCCACGCAAGAAGCCCTTTTGCCATTTGGTAGGGAGTCATTGTAAATTAAAAAAAATTCTTAACCTTTATTTAACTAGGCAAGTCAGTTAAATAAATAAAAGTGATCCAATCACAGGGCACGTAACCAGGAAATGACTAAAATAACCAATAACGCTGAACAATAGGAAAGACCGATGGGATCGCAGAGAGAGACAGAGATTGGTCCCACTCTGACAGATACAGTACTGCATTTTATGTTTATACATGCACAGTGCATGTATCAAAATCTAAGAACCTGTATTGGCATGTTAAAAGTACACAGTACTGTCCAATGTGTGGATTAATCATGAATCAGCCAATCAGATTACAGTTTAAAGCTCACACAGCAGCTACAGTCCAGGCAGGCCAGTCAGAGCAGGGAGGGTTGAGTGTGGTGAGTTCTGATGGTGTCTGCATGGACCATGAAGCCCCCTTTATTCTGCCCATGGTTGGGGGGGGGGGGGGGGTCACACACACAGGGGCAGTGGGGGCAGGGCAGAGAGGCCATATAGTGGTGATAGATACGAGGCAAAGGGGTGTTGAGGGGTTTGTCATTTCAGAGCGTGATATACGACATCAATGAGCGTGCGGTGAGCCTTGATGCTGGCACTTTCAAGCTCTCCACCCCCATCCTTTCCCTCTGTATCTTTAATCATATTGCCCTGCCCCCCCCCCCCCCTCGCTCTCTCAAATAAAAAACGCAGCTCTGTTTGGAGCCAGTGCAGAGGCTCAGGGGATTTTTTGGTGCAGCAATGGAGCGGGGAAAAGACGAGCATGAAAACACCAGCTTAATTCTGTGATGTTACCAAACATCTGCTCAAAGCAGAGCGCCAAGCCTTACTCCTGGCCAAGCCTTACTCCTGGCCAAGCCTTACTCCTGGCCAAGCCTTACTCCTGGCCAAGCCTTACTCCTGGCCAAGCCTTACTCCTGGCCAAGCCTTACTCCTGGCCGCCCAGCATTAGGGGAGATGAGAGTTGGATAGTGTTCATTGCGGCACACTGTAGAATTCCCCCCCCCCCCCCCATGGAAAGCGAAAACTAGCGTTTCCTATTGGACCAGTTTAGGTAGTCCCTCCTGGTTTCAGTCAGTTTTTTCCCCCAATTTGATGCCTAATGAATATGACTCCGCTTGGGGGATGGAGCAAGAACCAGGCTGTTTTTGGTTTGTAGTTTCCCTGTCATTCCCTTCTCTTACAGAGCCAGGAACAGAGGTGCCATGGTTACATTTTTGGGGGTTCTCTGTAGTACTACTACTAGCCACCTAGGAATATTATGAAGTTGGTTTTAGCTGGCCCAGATTGGGAACCTATCTCCCAAACTAATAACTAGCTACCAAGAAGCAATTTCAGGCTATCAATCAAGTTAGCTACTCTATCTTAGCTGGCATACCAACTGGCAGCATTGCTAGACTTTAGAAAAGTAATTACTGAATTGTACTCAAGAGGTATTTAATTTAACATTTTTTAAATATATATTTTTACATCAAATTCATCATAATGATTATGGCTCTAGATTGCAGGAAAATGCTGTTTAATGTGTTTGAAAAATGCAAAACAAATCTGCCATTGAGGGGCTTTCATTCAATCGAAAGGCATTAGAGTGTTTTGGGAGTTATTACAACAGTCCATATTGTCACAGCGACCATGTTTCATGGCCAGACATCACAATACCACACCACAAAACAAAGTACTACCGGTATCGTTTCATTAGGAAATACTTGTCAATATTAACATGTAAAATGTGTTGTCACTAACACAACAAATGAGGGACATTCCTGACTAGACGCCTGGTTACCTTGGCAATGAGACAGTGGATGACCTCAAGACCATGTCTGAGCCTGTCAATTCCTGCACCGTGTCCTGCCCATGACCCTTACGTGCACACACAGAGGGATAGATAGATATGTGCATGGACACATGCAACCACAAGCACAAGCACACAGACAAGGTCGTGCACAAGCGCGCACTTCACAAATCAAGGTCTGGTAGATTAAGGATGTTCTCTTTAAAGCGGCTTAGCACTGGATGTTATTCACCTGTCCTGGTGCCTAACAGCTGGATATGGAGGACAGAGGCTGGGATGTTATTCACCTGAACTGTCCTGGTGCCTAACAGCTGGATATGGAGGACAGAGGCTGGGATGTTATTCACCTGAACTGTCCTGGTGCCTAACAGCTGGATATGGAGGACAGAGGCTGGGATGTTTTCACCTAGAGAGAGGAAGAAGGCCAGATTTACTAGAACAAACTGTGAGAGAGAGCAAGAAACAGAAAGAGAGCGAGATATAGTGGAGAAAGATTGAGGAACAAAGGTCGAGAGAGGTATCAGGAGACCAGGAAGATGAGATGAGTAACCCAGACAGTTACCTGTCTGGGGGTGCAGGCTGCCAGAGCTCAGAGGGAGGACCGGGGGAGGAGGCTGAAGGTGACATCTGTCTGCCTGGCTGGGTTGGTGGCTGGGAAATGGAGAAGGCCCTATGGCCCCATTATTTTATTTTACCTTTATTTAACTAGGCAAGTCAGCTAAGAACAAATTCTTATGATGGCCTAGGAACAGTGGGTTAACTGCCTGTTCAGGGGCAGAACGACAGATTTGTACCTTGTCAGCTCGGGGGTTGGAACTTGCAACCTTCCGGTTACTAGTCCGATGCTCTAACCACTAGGCTACCCTGCCACCCTGACTATGAGAGGACAGTAGCAGCCAGGGCTACTTCTGCCATAAGAGAAAACACAAACAAACGCAGTACTGCATTCTCTAACAGCCACACCGCCAATACATGAGGTGAGCCAGCTGTAAGGTTTTATCTTACTGTACTCTGACTCACTACGAGTCCTCTGTGACGGTTATCTTACTGTACTCTGACTCACTATGAGTCTTCTGACGGTTATGTAGCTATATACAGAGAGTACCAGATCAATGTGCAGGGGTAATAGCTATATACAGAGAGTACCAGATCAATGTGCAGGGGTAATAGCTATATATAGGGAGTACCAGATCAATGTGAAGGGGTAATAGCTATATACAGGGAGTACCAGTACCAGATCAATGTGCAGGGGTAATAGCTATATACAGAGAGTACCAGATCAATGTGCAAGGGTAATAGCTATAAACAGAGAGTACCAGATCAATGTGCAGGGGTAATAGCTATAAACAGAGAGTACCAGATCAATGTGCAAGGGTAATAGCTATAAACAGAGAGTACCAGATCAATGTGCAGGGGTAATAGCTATAAACAGAGAGTACCAGATCAATGTGCAGGGGTAATAGCTATATACAGGGAGTACCAGATCAATGTGCAGGGGTATGAGGTAGACATGTACATGAAGGGTAAAGTGATTTGGGGACAGCCCTTGCTTATTCTCAATAGAGTTTCAAATGAACGCGTTGTCAAGGACAATTCTGTAACAAAGTGTGAGCACCAATAAAATCCCTCTCTCACAAACCCTATGATTGTCAGACAACGTAAACCTTCAGAGCACGGGTCACCTGTTTAAATCAAGACATCAACAACCGGCTAATCCCTAACGTGGACATGAACCCTCCATGTCATCACTATATCACCTGTCCTCAATGTGACCCACCATCTTTGACCTCTGTGAAGTGGCTTGTTTGTGACGTTATATTACAGTTCATATATTGTGGTGGTGTGTCTCTGTCGGTCCTCGATACCGTTGTAAGATGTGGACACAGGAACTGTACTGCCGAGACGGGTTAGAGAACCCTAGACACAGATAGATAAAACACACACACATAAAATCTCTCTCGCTCAAACAAATTCCTCTTTTTTTTGTTCCCCTCTTCACAAAGTTAATCTGGACCGTGTAAGAGGGGCCTCAGATAACCGTCTGCTCCTCTAATAGCTCTTTCTAGGTTAAGTTTCTCTGTTCTGATGTCACAGAGGATAAGATAAGAAATGTTTGGAGTAAATCCCCCGCCCCCCCCAAAAAAAATTTTGAACTATTAAACGATTGGATTTTTTGACACAGAGATTGAATATGTATTTGAGCATTCTGCCTACACAGCAATCTGTCTAGCCATTTTCACCTGTATACTATCACTGGAAAAGACTGCTTGGAGCCCTGTGTTTTGGATTGAGGGCATGTGTGTGAGACATCCTTTAGTCTGTAGCCAGATGGCCTTCATAGAAAGCAGGAAGATAATAAGAAGTCTCAAATAAGGAAAATGTCTGTCTTTTCATTTCTGCTGATTCAAAAGCATTGCTCCGCTATTAAAATTGTCTCAGCGCTAGAGGCGTCACTACAGACAACCTGGTTCGAATCCAGGCTGTATCACAACCACCATGATTGGGAGTCCCATAGGGCGGCGCTCAATTGGCCCAGTGTCGTCCAGGTTTGAAATAAAAACAAAATAAATAGGGCTTCAAGAGACAATTCTGTTTACATTCCACTGTTTGGATGGGGGCAAGTCTAGGGCGAGTCTCACTCTATTACCATCCCTTAACTACAGTCACCACTGCACAGCTGCGCCCCACAGTGGTACACTGGAGAATTACACACACTTTTTCTAACTAACAAGATATCGTGATTCATTTAATACAGTACATTTACAATTGTCATTTAGTAGGCACTCTTATCCAGAGCAATTAGGGTTAAGTGCCTTGCTCATGGGCACATAGATTTTTCACCTCGTTGTATCACTGTAGCAGTCAGTGATGACAATATCACCGTAGCAGTCAGTGATGACAATATCACCGTAGCAGTCAGTGATGACAATATCACCGTAGCAGTCAGTGATGACAATATCACCAAAAGCTTAAATGCTCTCCCTGGTTGTTCATTAGGCACCAAAATAAATAAAATGGCGTTAAACAGGAAAGAACCGCTTATTTTTGTTTTCTGATGAAAAACAATTTGCCACATTGTGTCCAAATGAATACAACCCCTGTGTCCCTGGCCACTAGTCATGACTCGTGACCCAGCGGTCTGAGTCAGAGTTAAGCCAGACTTAAACCAAGGGTCCCTGAGATGTTAACATCCAAGGAGGAATAGGCATGGTCCATATAAGACCCATGCAAAGTCACTGTGTCTCCATGGCCACCAAGTCACGACCGGACCTTCTTGCTGATGTCTACTTTAGGCATCAGGAAATCTCCTTCGTCGATACGACAATACTGACACTTCCTGGTGTGACCACGAAGGTTAAATACACATTGATGAGCCACAATGTGATACTGATGAGTAAATCATCAATTAAATTATGGTACTAAAGGAGCAGCTATGTAGTTTATTTACATTTTGTAAATAGAGGAAGTCAGGAGCCTTGGCTTATACGAGCCAGAAGCACTCTTGGGTCCGAAGGCAATCTGTTTGGTCCTGGACAGGACACTAGTCTATCGCAGGGCCTGTAAATATAGTACCACAAACAAACTCCTATCACACCACATACAATGAATGATATGATCCACAATCTATATCTCAGTCGTCTCTGACGGAGTGTCTGTTCTGCCCTGTGTGAGCACAGGCGTTGGCATTTATAAGACAAATAAACGTGTCCTCATACATTATATCATAGCGAATTTGAGGGGTAGCCCCGACTGGGACTCAAACCAGGTCCAGCGACTGTCAACTCAACAACAACTGATACACCAAGAGGTCTGAACCTCGAGGTCTCTTGGTGTTGGCTTAAGGTCACTACAGTATAGCTGCATCAATACTGTAAGTACTGTATTCTCCAGAGACCAGAGCTGTTTTCATCTGATCTATAGATGCTGACCAAGCTACCTGGATATACAATACAGTAAAATATAGACAGGTGCATGAATTCAATATTTTCCAATTGATTACGGAATAGTTTCCCCATTTCAGTCACTTAGCAGACACTCTTATCCAGAGCAACTTACAGGAGCAATTAGGGTTAAGTGCCTTGCTCAAGTGCACCTCGACAGATTTTTCACCTAGTCTGCTCAGGAATTCAAACCAGCGACCTCTCAAATACTGCCCCAATGCTCATAACCACCAGGCTACCTGCCTGTTAATGGTTTGGACAGTGGTTTGACACAGAATTATGACGGGATTGAGAAATGGGCAGTAACGATCAGGATCTCAAAATATTCCAAGCAAACATTTCCTTTTATTCAACAGTCATTGGTGAACATTCACAACAAACCATTCTGACCACAAGCAATCTACATGATCTATAAGAACACACAGATGTGTTGTATTATATGCACCCTAACGACATTTTTAATAATAACCCATCATCACAAATGACCTTAAGTAATAATGTCACTTGTGATGGCCAGTGGGTCAGATTTAACTGCTGTTTGAGCACCCTCTAGTGTTCAGAAATAAGGCAAACAAAATGAAGGTACTGTACGTCTCTCTATCCAGGCTACTCAATCCAACCCCTGTTGTATCTAACCTGATTCCACCTATCAACCATGTAATTATTAGAATCGGGTGTGCTAGATTAGATTCAGAGTGAAAACCTACAGCAGGGGTGTCAAAGTCAAATGGACGGAGGGCCAAATAAAAAAATCAGCTACAAGACGAGGGCCGGACTGTTCGAATGTTCATTGAAAAATTTTTAAATGACGCATATAGTCTAGTGAACCTAATTGAACCTACTGAAAACCTAACAAATATATTACAATATGATCAGATAAATAAAGCAATATTTTCTTATGGCTCTGTCAGTAATCTTTAATTTTCAACAGACACAAAAGACAAATTTCCTTTATATAAATATCCCCATAACATGAACATTAAATGAAAGAAACCGGTATTCAAGGCACCATCAGTAGACTATATTTTCTATTTTAGCAAAAGTGGGCTAAATTTACTTCAAAGAAAAAACAATAATAGCAATTTTCTATCATCCACTCAACTGAAATATTTTTAAAATATAATTGGATTGAAATACAAAAAAATAAAGTGCAAAAATCTATTAATCAAAAACAACACTTTGTTTAAGGAGAAGTAACATGCAGTGAAAACAAATATTAAATTTTAACTTTTAAACTTGAACTGAGTAAAAACTCTAAATATGTGATTGCACAGTAATGTTCACTTGTTTGAGGTTGAGGGTGATACTTGGTGGTGTCCCATCTTTTCCACAAGTTCATCAATGTTCGGGGTAAGGCTCTGAGCTGAAGAAATCCTCAGAATTGAGTGGAGGTGTTCAGCAGTAAGTCGACTTCTGTGTGATGTTTTGTTCAGGTTCATCAAAGAAAACAGTTGTTCACACAGGTATGTGCTGCCAAACATAGACAACGTTTGAGCAGCCTGGATGCGCAGCTGGGGCATTGTGCCGGGGAGGAAACGGGCGAACTCCGCAGCACCCACTGCCGCATATTTTGCCCTCAGTGCATCATTGCATTGGAGGTCAATCAACTCCATTTGGAGGTTTGGTGGTGAGCTTTCCACGTCAACAGCAAATGGGTTACCGAGCAGTTCCAACCTGCTTTTTTGTGCTTCAAAGTCAGCAAATCGGCGTCGAAAGTCAGCGGCAAGCATACCTATTTTATCAGCCAACTGTGTGCTCGGGAACGCACTGGTAGAGAGCTTCTCTTTCATGGTCTGGCAGCTGGGAAAGTGGCTCAAATTTTCTTTCCGCATCTGCGTCTCCCACAGAGTCAGTTTGGTTTTAAATGCCTTCACTGTACTGTACATATCAGAGATGACACGATCCCGACCCTGCAGCTGCAAGTTTATTGCATTCAGATGACTCGTAATGTCACACAGAAAAGCCATTTCACACAGAAACATTTCGTCTCGGAGTTGTGTTGTGTCTTTCCCTTTGCTGTCCAAGAACAGACAAATCTCCTCACGAAGCTCGAAACATCTTTGAAGCACCTTTCCCTGGCTTAGCCATCGCACCTCTGTGTGATAAGGCAAATCACCATGCTCCGTTTCTAACTCCGTCAGAAATGCCTTGAACTGGCGGTGATTCAAACCTTTGGCTCTGATAAAGTTAACTGTGCGCGTGATGATGCTCATTACATGCTCCATTTTCAAGGCTTTACCGCACAACGCTTCCTGGTGTATGATACAATGATAAGCTGTCAGCTCACCTGTCGCGTTTTCCTCTTGCATCTTTTCCCGTATCTTCGCCACCAGTCCGCTCCTGTGTCCACACATCGCAGGTGCTCCGTCGGTTGTCAAACCCACGAGTTTTTCCCAAGGCAGCTCCATCTCATTTACACATCTTGACACCTCTTCATACAAATCATGCCCCGTAGTTGTGCCATGCATAGGACGTAAAGCCAAAAACTCCTCTGTCACGCTTAGGTTGGAGTCCACTCCGCGGATGAAAATTGACAACTGGGCAATGTCAGAAATGTCGGTGCTCTCATCCACAGCCAAGGAATATGCAATAAAATCTTTTCCCTTTTTCACAAGCTGCTCTTTTAGATTGATGGACAACTGGTCTACTCTCTCGGCAATGGTGTTTCTGCTCAGACTCACATTTAAAAAGAGTTGCCTTTTTTCTGGGCAAACTTCGTCACAAACTTTAATCATGCAGTTTTTGATGAAATCCCCCTCCGTAAATGGCCGGGCTGATTTAGCGATCTCTTCTGCCAAAATAAAACTGGCCTTGACAGCAGCCTGGCCTTGTGATTTGGCTTTTTTGAACAGAGCCTGTCGAGATTTGAGGCCTCGTTTTAATTCCTCTGCCTTTTGTAGCCTTTGTTCCATGTCCATATTCTTGTTTTTGTCCGCGTGTTTCGTTTCATAATGTCGTCTCAGATTATACTCTTTCAGTACCGCCACACTTTCTCCACACAGAAGACACACAGGTTTTCCAGCTACCTTCGTGAACATATACTCCGACTCCCACCTTGTTTGAAACCCCCGGTTCTCAGTATCCACCTTCCGTTTTGCCATTTTTGATGGGTATCTGAAAGTTAATTTTACTGTGATGCTGACGACTGCTGTGCCAATAAATATTGAAATGAAGCAGCCTACTGCTCGGTGCGTCACCTTTGCATTGTGGGAAATGTAGTATTGGTGCGTGTAAAAGATCTGCGGGCTGCCGGCTTGCTGCGGGCCGGTTCTAATAATAAATCAAGATCATCCCAGGGGCCGTAAAAAACCTTCTTGCGGGCCGGATGTGGCCCGCGGGCCTTGACTCTGACATATGTGACCTACAGGATGGTAGCTCTCCAGGAAGAGTGTTAGAGAGCCCTGCAGTAGGCCCTGATAAAATGAAAACACAGAACGTCAGACAGGTCCCATTTCATTTATTGGGTCAAAAAGAGGTGTTAAGGTCATTGAAGTTCTCATTAAAAACAGTACAAATCTCATGTGAACATTGACACTAAACAGAGCTTCAAGAACTGTTCTAAGACTATGTTAAATAGTCAGCATTTCTAGGAATAACATCAGTTCATGGTTTCAACTCCATGATCAGAATATAAAAAAAAGGTAGTTTAGGCACTTATCAACTCATCTAGATTCTAGCCAATCGTTCATCAGATCACCAACAGTAATATAGCAACAGAAAGCATGCAGTGCCATTTTAGGATTTGTCTCCTTAGTTAACTGCCACAATTAAGTATCATTCAGATACGAGTAGTTGAAAGACAGATTAGGCTTCCCTCTCATTCCATGACAGGTTAAGCATGAAGTGGGACATGTTGTCCCAGCTGATAAATTGATATGCTTTATTTATTTATTAGTGTTGTGTACAATAAAAACACTATTAGGTATCGAAAGAAATTCAACAACCACAGGCCTACGCAAGAGCACTCAACCTTACAACAAGCCTTTGTGACCCTCATCACTCACCAACTCAGAAGTCTCTTCTCGGCAGTGGCCTTCTGAACCGTCATCACATGAACCTCGTCCCCAGGCTCAATTGCTACCACATAGAGAGCCGGCTGTGTGGACGAGATTATGCTCACACACGCAATCCTTCAGTCAACATTCCATATCTTGCTTACAACCTCACCTAGAAGAGCCCTGGTCTACATACACAAACCCACCATTATACCAGCTGCACTCAAGTCTCCGACACGGAACCAGCAATTAAAGATTAAAAGGTCATGAGACATGTAATTACGATACACATGGTGCAACAGACAAAAACACACGACACATACGTGACAAGACCGGGGATCAATGACTCACACATGATTAGACAAAGACAATAGACAAGGATCAGATAGATTATCAACTTGAATTTGGAATAGTGATTAGTGACTAATCAATGGTTTGAATAATGATTAGTGACTAATCAATGGATGATGCAAGCAGGGAGAGGGTAGTGGAGGAATTTAGCAGTGAAAAATAGAAAAAAATTAAAGCAAAACCAATTATTG
Source organism: Oncorhynchus mykiss (assembly GCF_013265735.2). Lineage (NCBI taxonomy): Eukaryota > Metazoa > Chordata > Actinopteri > Salmoniformes > Salmonidae > Oncorhynchus > Oncorhynchus mykiss. The sequence continues at coordinate 34,430,984 of NC_048568.1, forward strand.
TGCAATATAGGAATCCATACAATAGTCATATTTAGAAAGTGCCAAGAAATCAAGACTATACTTACTAAAGCATCACCATGCAAAGAAAACAAAAAAACATTTCACCAGGTGTTCCTCATACCCCTGCACCAGCTAACACAAAACTAAGGCAAAAACCTGAAACAGCCACTTACATACATACATACATACATACAACACCATTCAAACATTAAATGACTATGTAATTGGTAACCCCTCCCATGGGTAAAATGGATTCTCCAGTATCAATCTAAGTCAAACATTCACCAGCTGCTCTATATGCCTGTGCCTGTTTACGGTCATAAATGATCAATTATTTATGTAACGAGCAAAACCACCATTGAAATATACTTCCATAGCGGAGAAGACACGTTAATCCTGAAAAGCTTTTTACGGAGAATTCATATGCCAATATTAAAATATCTAAAAACATGTGAAACCCCCAAAATGTAAAGTCCTCGTCATCAGAGCACAGGCTACTGAAGCAGGGAAGACAAGTACACTCATGCAGTGGGAGCATTGTGACAACGTGGCCATCCAGTAAACCAGCTAGCTATGCCATGAAACGACACCGTCATGTGATCCACAGGTCCCATTCTGGAGGTTAAAGGTCATTCTTAAACTCTGAGGTCCATAACTAACTCCATAACGTCCTCCCCACTGCCCGTCTGTAAAGGTTTCCATGTCCTTTTGACATAGTCAATGTCCTAAGAGCAAGTACCACAACCCTCCACTCCTCTCAGAACATAGGATTCTTCACAGAGGAATTGCAGCGTCCACTGGGTTTCAACTAAACTATGCTTCAGCACAACATTAGTATAGAAGTTACAATCCATAGAATCAACAGGTGAAATAGGGCCACGGACTCCAGGAGCAGACCCACAGGAAGAGATGCCTCTAGTTTGAATACTTCAGAGCCAGCTAGAGGAGAAAGAAAGTCTCATCATTTTCATATTCTAGCTCATTTTCCCTGAAATAAAAAGGTATTTTTTCTTTGATGGGCCACTTTAAAGCATTCTAGGGCCTAATAGTTTTAGATGACCAATGTCATCCAATTACATAAACATTTAATGAGTTAATTACCTGTGTATGTTCTCATCAATGAGAGTGTTACGCTGGTATACTTATAATGCCTCCTCTCCAAATGAAGAGTTTATTATGAGGATTGATTGGCTCACAATTACTGTAAAACCTAACGGTATGGGGGTGTTGGTAGCCCTCTGGCTCTCTCATTGGGTAGGTGTTCTAGACAAGGTCAACTACACAGCATAGTGTGGAATGATACACACTTCATAATACATGTTAAGTTGCTCATACGTCACGAGCATGGCTGGACCAAACGCAGAGGCTGAAATCAAACTTTCGCCCAACTGTGTGGTGTGTTAGCGTGCATCTGTGGTGTTGATATTTAACAGCGCAACGTCTCACCTTGTGGGCAGTGTCTGCAAACTGCTGGGCTTTGTGCATCAGGTCTACTGTCTTGTCCTCGGCACGGCCCAGTCTCTCCCCACGCTCCTGCAGGGCCTGGCTTGCCCTCTTGACTACACTAGCCATACTGCCCCCTGGGGGGCGCTGTCCACTGGGACTTGCTCTGTGACCTGCTGCACAACACACACAGAAACAGAGAGAGAGACAGACAGACAGAGAGACAAAAACTGGTCATGACCACACACACCAAAGATAGGATAACAAACAGGTATAACATTATGTTACAACATCCAAGAGCCAGAATCAAAATGTCAATCTAGCCATCTTTGCTTTCTTTTACTCTAAACTAATGTTTGTCGAGAGAGAGGTAACAATCTGTAGGGGGGGCTAGATCATGCCACCTGGACTGGTCAACTTAGGAGAGAGACTGCCCTACATTTTCTGTTGGTCTGCATCTCTATGCCCTGCTACTGCCTGGCACCTCTCCCTGTGCCACACACACCACACACACACACACACACACACACACACGTCAGTTGGTTCCATGAGGAGCCGCGTTTCTTCTCAGTCTCCCTACCCCGCAGACTCAAGGCTAGCCTTTGTTATTTTAGCAGGAGGTTTGGACACAAAGTCGCCAGTCAGCTAGCCGCAACCTCATAGAAGAGCCATTCTCTACTGTAGCGGAGAGAGGTGTTACAGAGGACAATTGACAATCGCCTGAGAGAGGATTATAAAGGAGAATGTAAAGGATACAACCATAGGCCTGCCACTAAGGGTTGTCCTTATATTATTGAAGGTTGTTTTGTCCCCTTACCTCCAGCCTGAGGACTGCTTTGTTTTGAAGCCATCACCTTCTTCACGCGGTTGAAGAAGACCTTGCAACGGTAGATGACCAGATTCACAGTGCAGGCATCTGTTAGAATGACACCCAATGAGACTGATAAAAGCTGTATCATAATCATGATCAATAGGGCAAATAGACAGTACAGAATCAAACAGGAAATTGGAGTCCATGCCATATCATGAGGATAAACCACTCCTACGGTCTCAGAATAATGCAAACTGATAGCTGGTCAATATTGCGCCCTAACACTTCCCCTAGGTCAATGCACGTCGATCTGCAAACATGGAAGTGTTAGGACCAAGGGGAAGGGAGTGAATTGGGACTGACTGTTGACAGACTACGCTTCTCCTTTCACACCCCTTTACCTCCTGTGAGTTTGGACTGACAGTTGACAAATTCAGTCTGGCGGGGCCTGGGACCCACTGTGCTCTTCCGTCTAGCCTGGGCCCCTGGACCTCCTCTTTGGCCCCCTTGGAATCCTGGGCTAACCGGTGCCCCTGGACTAGCTCTCTGGTCCTTCTGCTGGTCTCCAGCTGGGCTACCCAGGCCACCAGGGACCCGCTCCTTGCCCTCCCAGTAAGTCTGACAGGCGTGGTACATGATCTGGATGAAGATGCACTTCTCTGCCGCTGAGCTGGCCACCCATTGGTCAAATGCGTTGTCAAATACCAGGTCAAACTCTGGGCAGTCCTGTGGGAGATTACAGAAGGGTATACAGATGAGGGATACGATAGAGAGGTCACAAGACAGTAGAGGAGAATAGTGGACCAAACCAATCGCCCAGAAACACATGGGTCAGAATCCTGGTGCTCCAATCCCAATTCAACCCTTTATCCATCAAGACCTGATTGGCTCTACTAGTCTAATTAGCCCCCAAACCGCACTGATTCTCATCCATTCTGCTTTGGGAAACTGAACATGGCAGAGGGGGCTAAGGAGAGAGGAAGGAAATGGATGATGAATGGATACAGGGCTTCCAGAGAATCTAGGCAGTACAGTACCACACAGAATATCACATCTATACCATCTCTATGATGACGTCACCTTGTTGGGGTCGATGCCATCGACCTGGCGGAGCTGCTCCACGCTCCACTGTGACCTCCTGGTGAAGGGGGCAGAGCCTCCAAACTGCTTGACCTTGGTGATGAGGAGCTGGGCTGGTCTCTTATTGGTCACTGGGGGATTAGGAGGGGTCATCGGTTAGAAATATGAAACCAAAGCACAGTCATATAATGTAAAAATAGCAAAGTAAATCTACACAGTACTACAATGAAGACAGGATATAAAGAAGAGATTTAGGATTCACTTTCCACAACTAAACGTGTGTTTATTTTATTTTTTACAAACATTGGACACACACCGGACCAGTCACCATCACAGATCAACAAACAGACCGCCAATGCCCATTCTTCTTCAGTGGATTCTCTTGTTCAAACGATATGAGGGGTTGTAATGGGGGAGACTGGCAGTGCCAGCTGAGGACACTAGTCACTCTTCCGTCTGTGGTGTAATTGGGACGGGGTGAAGAGTCCCTCGAGGGACACTGGGGCAGTGAATGCCCATGACTCTGGGTGACTTCATCACAGTAACAATAGCTACTATGGATGGAGAGTGAGTGACACTGAACATCTAAATAATATGCAAGTGATCCTTCCTGCTCAATTATAGGATCCATGTCCTCTGACAACGTCAGACTCAGTGGTATTAGATAGCCAGCATCACAATGTCCTGACTGCAACACAATGAATACCTCTGCATCCTTCCAGTCAGATAATTCCACCATGAGATGGTTAAACAATGTAGCCTTTTAATCCTGAACAAGAGAGTTGTATATACACACAGCAGATCAACAAGTCCTGGATTTAAAATTCAAGTCACAATGGTCCCAGCTGAGAGAAATATGTTACAGGAGCCTACCTGACAGACAGATGTACGTCATAGAGAAATATGTTACAGGAGCCTACCTGACAGACAGATGTATGTCATATATTCTCCCTTGCCTCCAGTGGGCAGAAAGGGAACCTTTTTCCTTTTTCTCCTCTTAACCTCCACAGCCACTAGTATCCTCTCATCCCGGGGGGCAAACACTTCCCTGTTGATAACTGACTGGATATTCATAGTGATCTGGGAGTAGGATAGCCAATAGACAAAACAGATTCATGAACGAAAATATTGAGTATGTTACTCTTGTGAGTCACATGCTTAGTGTATTGTCTTCCAAATGAATAACATCGTATGTGAAAGGTTAGCTACAGATTGTTACACCAGATAATGTTATTTAACCAAAGATTTGTTTGTATTCAATTACTGGGAGTTACAGGGTAGGTAGTGTTTAGTGTAGCGCAGAGATTTCTTCATGGAGCAAAACAAGAATTTATTAAAATAACATTTTCTACATTCAAAACCGACACCTGCAATGGGCCACTTACGAGACCCGTGTTTCCATAAATCAAGGACAAAGACAGTGTCGCCAAAGTGTTACACCAAACAATACCGATCCTGTATCCCCCAGTAATGGATACCAAAACTCTTCGGTTAAACCACATTATATCTGGTGCAACAATCTGTATTGTAGCTAGTTAAAGGTAAACTTCACACCTGTTAGAGTGGGAGACGCATTAAACTGATTAAAATGAATGTGTCATGGGTCCTTTTTATTCGTTCAAATTTGATTACATTTATCATCATCAAAATCCCCAAATGCTTTATCGATTATTCTTTAGTAACCCTCGACATACAACTAAGAGAGAAGAAAGTTGTATGGTATACAATACCTTTTTTGTTGTTTTACTCCACCAAGATGCAGAAACAGCTAGGCTGATTACCAAACGACTCGACTGGCTTGTATAACTGTCAGGCTACCACCTCTAATCAACCGCCACAAGGTTTACAATCCGAGTTAAATTTCTACTCTAGAGCATTGCGGAGAAGGTGACTCTGTCTGGAGACCATCCCATTTGAACAAGTTAGAAGTCACGTGGGGAAAATGATTTATTGGGTTGAATCTCATACAATAATTATTTTAATCTTGGTTTACCATCATTCTTCATAGGCTTACTCTTTGCAGGTTGCTCTCTCAGGAATACATTAAACAGGAAATCAGCAGCAAAAACAATAGCAACGGCACCCTCACTCCTGTTTTGGTAAAAATATGAGGGATTGTGCTGGATAAATTAATTCACTCTCCAATCCATAGACAGCTATGCATGTAAGGATCCATCAAAAGTGTTGTTTTAACCATGTTTTGAGGCTATATAGTGTTTGTTTCCATTTTTTGTTTCCAAACATTGGAGTAACACAAGCTTATATTTTAGTGTGACAGTTGAACTAAGCTCATGAGACTTGTATAAGTTATATTCTTCAAGAATCCGTGGGTACATATCATTCATTTAAAAGTCTAAAAAAGGATGTAGTTACCGCTGATTGCCTCTTTAAAAAGTTGAATTTGCCACGACACTATTTCCAAAGCTCACTGATATGGCTCGTCTTTATTTACTCAAAAGTAGGCCTAATGTTGAATGCACGGAGACCACAGACAGACAGCTGTAGAGATATAGTTTAATGTAAAACAAATGGTTTACCAAGGTTAAGCACCACGTCATTCATTTGAAGAGGGAACGAAAAAAAATGGTTTCCACTAGTTACCACAGCCCCAAAGTCGAAATTGGCTATCGTAAAAATGTATGAAAACAAAAATGTGCTTAATTTAAGGTTAGGTTTGGGCATAAGTTTAGCAGGGTGGTTCGGGTTAGGTTTTGAATCACATTTTAAGAAGATACATTTTTAGAAAAATTCGTTTTTTTACTTTGTGGCTGTGGTAACAAGTGGCGACCGTTAAAAAAGAGTGAGCATGAGTGGATCAGACAGTGAGTGGAGAGGAGACATGACAGAAAAATAGTGTCCTCTGGTGGAAGGCAAAAGGGAATATGGCTGAAGGGTGGACGACCCACAACACAATCACAATTACATTTCCTCCTGCACAGGAGGTTGGTGGCACCTTAATTGGGGAGGACGGGCTCGTGGTAATGGGTGAAGGAGGACGGGCTCGTGGTAGTGGGTGAAGGGGGACGGGCTCGTGGTAATGGGTGAAGGGGGACGGGCCCGTGGTAATGGGTGAAGGGGGACGGGCCCGTGGTAATGGGTGAAGGGGGACGGGCTCGTGGTAATGGATGAAGAGGGACGGGCTCGTGGTAATGGATGAAGAGGGACGGGCTCGTGGTAATGGATGAAGGGGGACGGGCCCGTGGTAATGGATGAAGGGGGACGGGCCCGTGGTAATGGATGAAGGGGGACGGGCTCGTGGTAATGGATGAAGGGGGACGGGCTCGTGGTAATGGGTGAAGGGGGACTGGCTCGTGGTAATGGGTGAAGGGGGACGGGCTTGTGGTAATGGATGAAGGCGGACAGGCTCGTGGTAATGGATGAAGGCGGACAGGCTCGTGGTAATGGATGAAGGGGGACAGGCCCGTGGTAATGGGTGAAGGGGGACTGGCTCGTGGTAATGGGTGAAGGGGGACGGGCTTGTGGTAATGGATGAAGGCGGACAGGCTCGTGGTAATGGATGAAGGCGGACAGGCTCGTGGTAATGGATGAAGGGGGACAGGCCCGTGGTAATGGGTGAAGGGGGACTGGCTCGTGGTAATGGGTGAAGGGGGACGGGCTTGTGGTAATGGATGAAGGCGGACAGGCTCGTGGTAATGGATGAAGGCGGACAGGCTCGTGGTAATGGATGAAGGGGGACGGGCCCGTGGTAATGGGTGAAGGGGGACGGGCTCGTGGTAATGGGTGAAGGGGGACGGGCTCGTGGTAATGGATGAAGGGGGACGGGCTCGTGGTAATGGATGAAGGGGGACGGGCTCGTGGTAATGGGTGAAGGGGGACGGGCTCGTGGTAATGGGTGAAGGGGGACGGGCTCGTGGTAATGGATGAAGGGGGACGGGCTCGTGGTAATGGATTCTCCTTCTCTCTCTCTTTCTCTCTCTCGGAGGACCTGAGCCCTAGGACCATGCCCCAGGACTACCTGACATGATGACTCCTTGCTGTCCCCAGTCCACCTGGCTGTGCTGCTGCTCCAGTTTCAACTGTTCTGCCTTATTATTATTCGACCATGCTGATCATTTATGAACATTTGAACATCTTGGCCATGTTCTGTTATAATCTCCACCCGGCACAGCCAGAAGAGGACTGGCCATCCCACATATGCTCTCTCTAATTCTCTCTTTCTTTCTCTCTCTCGGAGGACCTGAGCCCTAGGACCATGCCCCAGGAATACCTGACATGATGACTCCTTGCTGTCCCCAGTCCACCTGACTGTGCTGCTGCTCCAGTTTCAACTATTCTGCCTTATTATTATTCGACCATGCTGGTCATTTATGAACATTTGAACATCTTGACCATGTTTTGTTATAATCTCCACCCGGCACAGCCAGAAGAGGACTGGCCACCCCACATAGCCTGGTTCCTCTCTAGGTTTCTTCCTAGGTTTTGGCCTTTCTAGGGAGTTTTTCCTAGCCACCGTGCTTCTTCACCTGCATTGCTTGCTGTTTGGGGTTTTAGGCTGGGTTTCTGTACAGCACTTTGAGATATCAGCTGATGTACGAAGGGCTATATAAAATAAATTTGATTGAAATAAATTTGAATGGATGAAGGGGGACGGGCTCGTGGTAATGGGTGAAGGGGGACGGGCTCGTGGTAATGGATGAAGGGGGACGGGCTCGTGGTAATGGATGAAGGGGGACAGGCCCGTGGTAATGGCTGTAGCGGAATTGGTGGAATGGTATCAAATGGTTTCCATGTGATTAAGCCATTCCATTTGCTCCGTTCCATCCGTTATAAGCCGTCCCCTCAGCAGCCGCCACTGTTCCCTAGGGTACAGTACTTCATTTTGTCTTCAATTACAACTCTATGCGAAATTAAGAGAAGACATCGATGTCACTTACACGTTATGGCACATGAATGGGTGAATTGTATCCTAAGGACGATGAACCTATCATCTCTATAAGTGTAACAGTGACAACATCCCACTGGGCACACACTGGTTGAATCAATGTTGTTACCACGGCATTTCAATGAAATTACGTTGAACCAACGTGGAATAGACGTTGAATTGACGTCTGTGCCCAGTGGGACAACATGTAAACAAGGATATGCCGAACCAAGGAGAGAACCATGGGTAAGACTCACTAAGAGGTTTCTCAATACCCTTTCATACTACAGAACTAAACTATGCTGTGTTGTACTGGCCTGGTCTGGTTATGCATCCGCCATAGCTGTTAGAACCATGCTAGAAAGGACAATGTGAAAATAAAATATCTGTGCCAGCACAGTTTGATTTGGATCGGCCCTATAGTGGGAACCAGGTGTTAGAGCAAAGGCATGGGGGTGACAGAGTAGAATACCAAGGAATCTAACAGTCTGATCTAACAAGGGAGGCGTTCAAACACATCTGAGGAGAAATGAAATAGCTAACATTCACAAGACAGTAAAAAGTCATCCTAACAGATACTGTGTTTAAAAAAAAAAACTCTGCTGTGTTTACACAAATCATATAAAAAAAAAAACTCCTGATGGCAAGCTTTATTCTGGCAGAGATCTGATGTAAGTGATGTCATTCGATGTTAGTGTAATTACTTTGCTAAAAGCTTTTAACAAATGAGCCTGCGTGCTGTAATCCCTCACTAACAGCAAGACATGTTTTAAACCTTTATTTAACTAGGCAAGTCAGTTAATAACAAATTCTTATTTACAATGACGGCCAAACCCGGACAACGCTGGGCCAATTGTGCGGCACCCTATGGGGACTCCCAATCACGGCCGGATGTGATTCAGCCTGGATTCAAACCAGGGACTGTAGTGTCAGGTCTTGAGATGCAGTGCCTTAGACCGCTGCTCCACTCTGGAGCCCAAGCAAAGCATATTCCTCCCTGTCTATGTACATACCGCATGCTATGTTTTCATTTTGACCCACATCATTATTGATTCTAATAAAGTATATTGTATTAGTACAGTTTATTGTCCTGTCCTCTCCAATGCAACTCTCTTTAGTTACTTGGATGTAAATAAAACATGTTGCATGGGTCCTTCATGCCTGTGTTCCTCTTGTTTTACTGATATGTTGTCTGTTTGTTGCCTGACTAGAAAGTTACTGCGTTATGTGCAACATGTCAGCGTTAGTAGTACAAACGGATATAGTAGTGCTCTGTTGGATCAAGACAATTCACAGCAGAACTAAAACAATTCTGTGGTCTTCTGATGGATGGATCAGCCAAGCGACCGAACCTGCCATTAGGTTATGAGACATAAGCAAATAACTGTATTTGGCAACTTTGCTCAAGTTGTCTACTCAACATAAACATCTTTCCATCATCCCTTATAGAAATGTTCAGTTAGTTAGTTAGTGTAAACATGGTACCTCAACATATCATCATCCTAGCAGTACAGGTAGTCTATAGAGCTACATTCTATTTACTCTACCACATGCTCGGGTCCAATGACCTCATCCAAGCAGCATTAACCCTAGCCTGGTCAAACCAGACTGAACGGAAAAAACTATGTTTAACCAGGCTACTTCAAACCTTCTGCAACAATCCACTTTGATCCACCTAACGGGTTGAAATCAAATGAAACCAAATGGGTTTCAATGTTCTGAGGGATGGATTTGGATGTAACGCTCTCAACAGGCTAAACATCTAAATGAGTGTTGATGCTGGGAGTTGTGAGAGGAGAGGTTGGGCTAGAGGCATGGCTACAGTTTCAGGAGTCACACAAACCCACTCAAAGCTGTGTCCGACACCAACACAGTCAATGCCAAGTCCAAGATAATGAACACTGACAGATGCTTGGTCCTAGAGGCATCATTTAGTCACAGGAAAGAGGAACAGTCTTCGCTGAGGTTGGTGCGTGCCTGGGGGGTAAAGTCTTCAATAAACCCACAGGGTGGGTATATGAGGAACAGTCACTATTAGGACCATAGGGTAAAGGGTACGGTCATTGACGGGATGACCACAGGCTGGCCACAGGCTGTGAAGTGGTCTCTGATACACAGTTATGTCTAATCGGTCTGGTCGCAAATCTTTGTGTGTACACTGGGATACTATTACATGTGTTGAGGGAAAGGGAAAAATAGTGTGTGTGTCTCCCTCTGTGTGTGTGCGTGTCTCTGTGTGTGTGTGTGTGTGTCTCTCTCTCTCTGTGTGTGTGTGTGTGTGTGTCTATGTCTCTGTGTGTGTGTGTGTGTGTGTGTGTCTCTCTCTCTCTCTGTGTGTGTGTGTGTGTGTTTTGGCTGTGGGTTAGGATAACTCTGGGTTATCCTCAGAGAGCTGAGTGGGATACCCCTGTCTATACATGAAGGTGAGAAGAAACAGTGCCACGTCGTGTGAACACCAATAGGCTGTGTGCGAGGTCACCGCCGACCAATAGCGGCTCTCCACCATGCCTTCTCGCAGCTCAAAGTCAATGCGCCTCTCCAACTCCACTGTAACACAAAGAAAGACAGAGTTAAAACACACACTTGTAATACTAGCCATAGATACTGTAACCAAACAGAATTAGAAAAGAGAATAGGAAAAGGACATAGATCATAGTAAAGTTCACTGCTGGTTTCCCATAACAATATGACAGAGCATACCTGGGTTTTTCAAACACTTTATATACTAACACTTGATTTAGCTTGAGTTTGTACTTTTGGTTGTGTTACAGGGCAGAGTTTCTACATTTCCTCATGATGATACAGGTTTGGTTATGTTACAGGGCAGAGTTTCTACATTTCCTCATGATGATACAGGTTTGGTTATGTTACAGGGCAGAGTTTCTACATTTCCTCATGATGATACAGGTTTGGTTATGTTACAGGGCAGAGTTTCTACATTTCCTCATGATGATACAGGTTTGGTTATGTTACAGGGCAGAGTTTCTACATTTCCTCATTATGATACAGGTTTGGTTATGTTACAGGGCAGAGTTTCTACATTTCCTCATGATGATACAGGTTTGGTTATGTTACAGGGCAGAGTTTCTACATTTCCTCATGATGATACAGGTTTGGTTATGTTACAGGGCAGAGTTTCTACATTTCCTCATGATGATACAGGTTTGGTTATGTTACAGGGCAGAGTTTCTACATTTCCTCATGATGATACAGGTTTGGTTATGTTACAGGGCAGAGTTTCTACATTTCCTCATGATGATACAGGTTTGGTTATGTTACAGGGCAGAGTTTCTACATTTCCTCATTATGATACAGGTTTGGTTATGTTACAGGGCAGAGTTTCTACATTTCCTCATGATGATACAGGTTTGGTTATGTTACAGGGCAGAGTTTCTACATTTCCTCATTATGATACAGGTTTGGTTATGTTACAGGGCAGAGTTTCTACATTTCCTCATGATGATACAGGTTTGGTTATGTTACAGGGCAGAGTTTCTACATTTCCTCATGATGATACAGGTTTGGTTATGTTACAGGGCAGAGTTTCTACATTTCCTCATTATGATACAGGTTTGGTTATGTTACAGGGCAGAGTTTCTAGATGTCTTCATTCCAAGGAGGTTTTCCGGGCCACTGTGCTCTGGCTTCTTGGTTGTATTGCCGGGTTACTGTTAAAGCACTTTGTGGCTAATTGAGGTAAGACAGTAATTCTGCTCATAGATGATGCATGTACAGTATGAACTACACATTGACACATCCAGCCCAAAGCAGGACGTTTAAAAAATACTTAGTAGTTGCCAAAGTGTGTCTTTAAGGACCTTGGGCACTGACCAGCCAGGCTAATAGACTGCAATTTTTACCAGCCCAGGTCCAAAATCTGTGCCATGCGATAATTGAAAAGACAACATTTCATTAACCGTTGGGCTAGTTGGACACATTTTCTACTAGCCTGCTCTGAAAAGTACTAGCCACGGGCTAGCTTGATTTCCATCCCTGATACGTACATGTGGTGTTGTCCAGGATAGCCGAGGTGGACCGAGATATGGAGGACTCTATTTCCCTTGTCTCCTCTACTACAGGTAACTTCTCTAACTCCGTAGCCACACCCTCCTCTCCTGATATGGCATTATCCACCTCCAAGACCCCGCCCTCTGAATCGGAAGGCTCCTCCTCCACGTTGCCCACCTGACCACTTGAGCGTGAGAAGCGGGAGAAGAAGATCCCGCCAATGCCTTTCCCGAGACTGGCCGCACCTGCCGACATGGAGAACACAGCGAAACTCAAAGACAGACAGACACACACACATACAAACACACGAACACGCACACACAATCACATTGAGCAGCACAGCACAGGACAGCACATATCAATCAACTAATGTGTCCTCACAGATATAGGCAGGAAAACACAACATTTAAATTGTACATAGCACACCCACGCATTTACAAATAATTACCTTAGATTTGGTCCTACACTGCAAAGTGTTCTTTAAAAAAATATGATCTAATACTGAATAAAGGAAATATAAGGAATCAGAGGTCTTCTAGTGTCAATCCCTGTGATAAGACTTAATTGCTCTCCCTTGACTTGTTGAGGCTGTGTTTTCTGGACAGTGATTCAGCTATGCAAGCTACTTCTGTTTCAGCGAGATCAAATTACATCTTTCCACAAAATGACATATATACACCTGCTCGTCGAACATCTCATTCTGAACTCCTGGGCATTAATATGGAGTCTGTCCCCCGCTTGACTGCTATAAAAGCCTTGACTCTTCTGGGGAGGCTTTCCACTAGATGTTGGAACATTTCTGTGAGGACTTGCTTCCATTCAGCCACAAGAGCATTAGTGAGGTCGGGCACTGATGTTGGGCGAATAGGCCTGGTTTGCAGTCGGCATTCCAATTCATCCCAAAGGTGTTCAATGGGGTTGAGGTGAGGGCTCTGTGCAGGCCAGTCTAGTTGTTCCACACCGATGGACAAACCATTTCTGTAAGGACCTCGCTTTGTGCACAGGGGCTTTGTCATGCTGAAAAGGAAAAGGCCTTACCCAAACTGTTGCCACAAAGTTGGAAGCACAGAAATGGTCTGGCATCCGCCAAACCTAGATTAGTCCGTCGGACTGCCAGATGGTAAAGCGTGATTCATCACTCCAGAGAACGCGTTTCCACTGCTCCAGAGTTCAATGGTGGCAGGCTTTGCACCCGAGGACAGACAATTTTTACGCACTACGCTCTTCAACACTCAGTGGGCCCGAGGCGGAGCCTTTGTTGCTCCTAGACATTTCCACTTCACAATGACAGCATTTACAGTTGACTGGGGCAGCTCTAGCAGGGCAGAAATTTGACGAACTGACTTGTTGGAAAGGTGGCATCCTATGACGGTGCCACGATGAAAGTCACTGAGCTCTTCAGTAAGGCCATTCTACTGCCAGTGTTTGTCTATGGAGATTGCATGGATGTGTGCGCGATATAATACACCTGTCAACAACGGGTGTGGCTGAAATAGCCGAATCCATTAATTTGAAGGTGTGTTCACATACTTTTGTGTATGTGGGTGGGTCTGTCCTTGACTGAACCCAAACAGCCTACTCTCTCCACTACACAACAGCCCACTCTCTCCACTACAACCTAACAGCCCACTCTCTCCACTACAACCTAACAGCCCACTCTCTCCACTACAACCTAACAGCCCACTCTCTCCACTACGACCTAACAGCCCACTCTCTCCACTACGACCTAACAGCCCACTCTCTCCACTACGACCTAACAGCCCACTCTCTCCACTATCACCTAACAGCCCACTCTCTCCACTATCACCTAACAGCCCACTCTCTCCACTATCACCTAACAGCCCACTCTCTCCACTATGACCTAACAAAAGAAGGCGATTTCAGGAGTCCAAAATAAAAAACAACAACGAGGTAAACAAACAGTAAAGTCTAAATAGCAAGGAGATAAAAATAAAGAACCTGTCACAGAAAGTCCTCATGTCTCTCCCTTCCTCCCCCCTCTCTCTCCAGCCCCCTCTCTCACCCATAATGCTGGCTTTCCCCAGATTTGTGATGGACTCTCCGTAGTGTCTTCGGGTCTGAGGGGGGGAGGTACAGGGGCTGGGGAGGCTCTCCGTGTCCGAGATGGATGCTCTCTCCTTCAGTGCAGGGTTGAGCAGCGTGGGACGGATCTGGTCGTACGGTGTCGGACTACATGTGTTATACCTGTACAACCCGGTCACAATATATACATGTCATTCACAAACATGGAAATTCCTGATTCATACAACACTGCTCCAGGGGTGCTGCTCTGCCGCCGATTATTTGCTGTTCCCAATCTGTGTGTGTGTGTGTGTGCTGACTGTGAACTAGTATATTCAAAATAACATATTAAATCCACTACTCACCAGTGTATTTGGACAGGTGAAATGTTACTGTAGTTCTTTAAGATCAGCGGCTCCAATCGGTAAGCCTGAAAATACAGCCATAGGCATCATTAAGCACATCCATCATGCCGTCAGCAATCTCGATACTGGAACCCAGAACCAAATCTTGCTGCGCTAGCTAGCTAGCCGCTTGATGTGATTCTGGAGGCGGAAATGGCAGCTGAGCCTCTACCAAGCTCTTCCCCTTTCACCTTCCAATCCTTTATAGGTACAGTATATTACAGTACCCCATCAGTGACTGACTGCATGACTGAATGACTCTACTGTCTGGTTCAGTTGGTTGGCTCACCACAGGGTCGGTAGGATGAAAGACGTTGAAGAGACGTTGGCAGATGGATTTGGGTAAGATGTGATCCTGAGTCACGTTGTTCCCCGGTCGGATCCCTCGTAACGCCAAGAACACGGCAAGGGGAGAACCCATGCAGAAAAAGTTCTCCACCTAGAGGCAAATAAACGGCGCAGAGAACATCAGAGGATGACAAAGGGTTCCTTCCCAGCTCAGGAGGTCTGTCACGACAATGAGAAGGAATGGAATAAAGAATATGTCACCTTAAATTTCAAGGCTGAAGAAGAACCTTCAGATGACGGGGATTGCAACCCAGCAAACTGATTTTCCAAATCTCGTAACCTTTTAGACATGAATGCAACACAACATTATCACACAACTATAAATTAACATAAACATTTAACACTGGGGACAACTTACAGTGGTCGACTGGGTGACCACGGTGTCGTGTTCATCCATTTGGTGCCTAATGAATATGACCCTGGCTAGTGAGTGTCTACCGACCTGAGTCGTGTGAGTCTCATCTCCTCTTGTAGTTGACGCCCCTGACAGCTTGGCCAGCGCTCTTGCATCTCCTCGGGGTCGGCCCATAGTTCTTCATGATGGAAGCGTACCGGATCCCAGCCTGTCATGATGTCGAAGGTTATGACACAACCCAGGGAGTGGGACACGATGGACACCTTGCCACTCTCCCCAAACTCAGGGTTCCGCATGCAGAAGAGGCTGTAGAGACGATTCAGCTCCTGAGTTAAACCCTTAGTGATCTACAGAGACAAACAGTGGGACCAATTACATTTTGTGTGTGGCTGAGAGTGCTTTCTGTGTGGGACTGTTCAATGCAACACATGATAAGTGTGTGTGTTTGTGTGTATATGTGTGTGTGAGGATCTCACCTCGTCTCTGTACAGAGGGCTGGTGTAGTACATGATGTCCATGGCACTGCTGTTGAGCATATCCCTGAGTCCACGAACCTTGTCTGGAGTGATGGAGTCCACTGTGTCTACAACCATCACACACACACACACACACACACACACACACAAAGTCATCAACAAAGAACACATTTCAACCCGTCTGGTGAAAAGCCCAGTCCAATACAGCATGTACAGTAAACAACTGTTTTATTGTTGTCATAAGGCTAAAGCACAAACAGACCAGTGGGTTCACAGGTTAAGTTGTTTGTCTTCATTACACAACAACAGCTGTTACTGCATTTACCTCTTAGAACAAATTGCAAGTGAGGTCTAAAGTAGATGTGGAAAAATATTACACAAGCACATACAATGTTACTCACATGATAAAAACAGACACCACACCCTGCAATCTATGCTACCACAGACAACGTTTCCACCACTTAGGTGTTCAATCTATGCTACCACAGACAACGTTTCCACCACTTAGGTGTTCAATCTATGCTACCACAGACAACGTTTCCACCACTTAGGTGTTCAATCTATGCTACCACAGACAACGTTTCCACCACTTAGGTGTTCAATCTATGCTACCACAGACAACATTTCCACCACTTAGGTGTTCATTTTTTTTTTCATTTCACCTTTATTTAACCAGGTAAGCTAGTTGAGAACATGTTCTCATTTGCAACTGCGACCTGGCCAAGATAAAGCATAGCAGTGTGAACAGACAACACAGAGTTACACATGGAGTAAACAACAAACAAGTCAATAACACAGTAGAAAAAAAAAAAAGAAAAAAAAAATCTATGCTACCACAGACAACGTTTCCAAAACGTAGGTGTTTAATCTATGCTACCACAGACAACGTTTCCAAAACGTAGGTGTTCAATCTATGCTACCACAGACAACGTTTCCAAAACGTAGGTGTTCAATCTATGCTACCACAGACAACGTTTCCAAAACGTAGGTGTTCAATCTATGCTACCACAGACAACGTTTCCAAAACGTAGGTGTTCAATCTATGCTACCACAGACAACGTTTCCAAAACGTAGGTGTTCAATCTATGCTACCACAGACAACGTTTCCAAAACGTAGGTGTTCAATCTATGCTACCACAGACAACGTTTCCAAAACGTAGGTGTTCAATCTATGCTACCACAGACAACGTTTCCAAAACGTAGGTGTTCAATCTATGCTACCACAGACAACGTTTCCAAAACGTAGGTGTTCAATCTATGCTACCACAGACAACGTTTCCAAAACGTAGGTGTTCAATCTATGCTACCACAGACAACGTTTCCAAAACGTAGGTGTTCAATCTATGCTACCACAGACAACGTTTCCAAAACGTAGGTGTTCAATCTATGCTACCACAGACAACGTTTCCAAAACGTAGGTGTTCAATCTATGCTACCACAGACAACGTTTCCAAAACGTAGGTGTTCAATCTATGCTACCACAGACAACGTTTCCAAAACGTAGGTGTTCAATCTATGCTACCACAGACAACGTTTCCGAAACGTAGGTGTTCAATCTATGCTACCACAGACAACGTTTCCAAAACGTAGGTGTTCAATCTATGCTACCACAGACAATGTTTCCGAAACGTAGGTGTTCAATCTATGCTACCACAAACAACGTTTCCACCACTTAGGAGTTCAATCTATGCTACCACAGACAACATTTCCACCACTTAGGTGTTCAATCTATGCTACCACAGACAACATTTCCACCACTTAGGTGTTCAATCTATGCTACCACAGACAACGTTTCCACCACTTAGGTGTTCAATCTATGCTACCACAGACAACGTTTTGACCACATAGGAGTTCAATCTATGCTACCACAGACAACGTTTTGACCACATAGAAGTTCAATAGGTCACAAAGTGGGTGTGGCCACACATACCTCCATCCAGGCACAGTTTGGACCTCCACTCCACAGGAAGGAACTCCACGTGTCCTGTGGAACGATCTGAGAAATGCTTCTCCTCCATCTTTCTAGCAGCCTCCCTCATCCTATAGAAGAGTAATGGCACAGACACAGATCCACATTAAGAAAACATACATCTCCAAGAATATTTGGTAATATTTCCTATGAATACCCACTTTGTGAAGCATTATACATGCATTACTAATGCATCAAAATGCTAAACATACAGTTTGTGACTACCACATGAAGCAGGTTGACAGAATGCCAAGAGTGTGCAAAGCTGTCATCAAGGAAAAGGATGGCTACTTTGAAGAATCTCAAATATAAAATATATTTTGATTTGTTGAACACTTTTTCGGTTACTACATGATTCCATATGTGTTATTTCACAGTTTTGATGTCTTCACTATTATTCTACAATGTAGAAAATAGTCAAAATTAAGAAAAGCCTTGAATGAGTAGGTGTGTCCAAATGTTTGACTGGTGCTGTAGGTGATAATAGTTGCTCATTAACAATGGTTCTGTGAGAACCTTAGATTTAGTCCTCCAATGTTTGGTATACTTTCTCATACTCTGCTCACTTTCCCCATAATATGACTATATTATAAACATATTAGATTGTATAACACCCGTTGACAGGGTCTGAGAGAGTTTTATACCATATCGTCACTGAGTTCCTTGTTCCTGTAACTCACATGCTTGTGTTCCTGATGATGCGGCCCTGGTCCATCTTCTGGCCAATCCCGTGCACCACAAAGACGATGTGTGTTGTTTCGGGCGGGGTGTCCTCGGGCGCTGCCTCTTCCACATAGCCCCGATGGAGACGCGTCCCACTACTGCCAGCTGAGGAGGAATTAAACCAGCTCTTTTACCATATACAGTGCCTTGCGAAAGTATTCGGCCCCCTTGAACTTTGCGACCTTTTGCCACATTTCAGGCTTCAAACATAAAGATATAAACTGTATTTTTTTGTGAAGAATCAACAACAAGTGGAACAACATTTATTGGATATTTCAAACTTTTTTAACAAATCAAAAACTGAAAAATTGGGCGTGCAAAATTATTCAGCCCCTTTACTTTCAGTGCAGCAAACTCTCTCCAGAAGTTCAGTGAGGATCTCTGAATGATCCAATGTTGACCTAAATGACTAATGATGATAAATACAATCCACCTGTGTGTAATCAAGTCTCCGTATAAATGCACCTGCACTGTGATAGTCTCAGAGGTCCGTTAAAAGCGCAGAGAGCATCATGAAGAACAAGGAACACACCAGGCAGGTCCGAGATACTGTTGTGAAGAAGTTTAAAGCCGGATTTGGATACAAAAAGATTTCCCAAGCTTTGAACATCCCAAGGAGCACTGTGCAAGCGATAATATTGAAATGGAAGGAGTATCAGACCACTGCAAATCTACCAAGACCTGGCCGTCCCTCTAAACTTTCAGCTCATACAAGGAGAAGACTGATCAGAGATGCAGCCAAGAGGCCCATGATCACTCTGGATGAACTGCAGAGATCTACAGCTGAGGTGGGAGACTCTGTCCATAGGACAACAATCAGTCGTATATTGCACAAATCTGGCCTTTATGGAAGAGTGGCAAGAAGAAAGCCATTTCTTAAAGATATCCATAAAAAGTGTTGTTTAAAGTTTGCCACAAGCCACCTGGGAGACACACCAAACATGTGGAAGAAGGTGCTCTGGTCAGATTAAACCAAAATTGAACTTTTTGGCAACAATGCAAAACGTTATGTTTGGCGTAAAAGCAACACAGCTCATCACCCTGAACACACCATCCCTACTGTCAAACATGGTGGTGGCAGCATCATGGTTTGGGCCTGCTTTTCTTCAGCAGGGACAGGGAAGATGGTTAAAATTGATGGGAAGATGGATGGAGCCAAATACAGGACCGTTCTGGAAGAAAACCTGATGGAGTCTGCAAAAGACCTGAGACTGGGACGGAGATTTGTCTTCCAACAAGACAATGTTCCAAAACATAAAGCAAAATCTACAATGGAATGGTTCAAAAATAAACATATCCAGGTGTTAGAATGGCCAAGTCAAAGTCCAGACCTGAATCCAATCGAGAATCTGTGGAAAGAACTGAAAACTGCTGTTCACAAATGCTCTCCATCCAACCTCACTGAGCTCGAGCTGTTTTGCAAGGAGGAATGGGAAAAAATGTCAGTCTCTCGATGTGCAAAACTGATAGAGACATACCCCAAGCGACTTACAGCTGTAATCGCAGCAAAAGGTGGCGCTACAAAGTATTAACTTAAGGGGGCTGAATAATTTTGCACGCCCAATTTTTCAGTTTTTGATTTGTTAAAAAAGTTTGAAATATCCAATAAATGTCGTTCCACTTCATGATTGTGTCCCACTTGTTGTTGATTCTTCACAAAAAAATACAGTTTTATATCTTTATGTTTGAAGCCTGAAATGTGTCAAAAGGTCGCAAAGTTCAAGGGGACCGAATACTTTCGCAAGGCACTGTACAAGAGTACAGGGAAACAGGGAAGGGCAGGAAGACCCGCTGGAGAAAACTAACTGACAACATTATACCAGAGTTGACAACTGAATGGTACAAAAGATCACCCATTCTCTGCTCATTAATGAGTCATTCAATAAATTGCTGGATGTTTTTACACGTTTTGTTGTTGTCATCCTATCTATTTCAGATGTTGTTGTTGTTGTTGCGCATGGATGTCACTTTGTATTGAACGCCATATTAGTATAAATAAAAACTTGAGCTTGATTAGCCTACTGTAACTGTACAGTTATGTAGAGTACCAAAACAAAGTATTTGAGCAAATCCCACAAAAGACTGCTAGTTCTTAGTCGGGATCATTATGAGATGATGAGACATTACAAGGGGTTCATACATGCTTATGAAAAGTCTTACAATACATTAGAACCATAATAGGATGCATCGTACCTGCAGCTTTTAAGTAAGGTGTTACACACCATATTGTAGGCAGTGAAACACAGAGGATTCCTAATTCATGTAAGTGGGGATACAAACCTTTGGAGAAGCCCAGTCTCTGGGTGACAGTGCGTGCGATCTTGGAGGTGGTGGCATCACTGTAGAGATACACCTCGTCCACACTGTGCCAGTCCACATGGCTTCGGCTCAGTTTCAAACTGTGGATTGCTGGAGGAAGACGAGGAACAGTAATTAACACAGACCTATTGACTTCATTCCGTTCATGTGAATTAAGTCTCCGGTGACGTTTGGAGAAGTCCCACTTGCACGCACTTAAACAGTAGTCGTGTTCAGTAGTTACTACATGGAAGAAAATGGTCCCAAACAGATATGAACTTGTCCAATAAGAATTGCTTGATTTTCTTTTCTGCTTTAAAACATGTTCCTACGGCGTATCCTAATGAACGTCGTCAATCTGCCATGTTCCTACGGCGTATCCTAATGAACGTCGTCAATCTGCCATGTTCCTACGGCGTATCCTAATGAACGTCGTCAATCTGCCATGTTCCTACGGCGTATCCTAATGAACGTTGTCAATCTGCCATGTTCCTACGGCGTATCCTAATGAACGTCGTCAATCTGCCATGTTCCTACGGCGTATCCTAATGAACGTCGTCAATCTGCCATGTTCCTACGGCGTATCCTAATGAACGTCGTCAATCTGCCATGTTCCTACGGCGTATCCTAATGAACGTCGTCAATCTGCCATGTTCCTACGGCGTATCCTAATGAACGTCGTCAATCTGCCATGTTCCTACGGCGTATCCTAATGAACGTCGTCAATCTGCCATGTTCCTACGGCGTATCCTAATGAACGTTGTCAATCTGCCATGTTCCTACGGCGTATCCTAATGAACGTTGTCAATCTGCCATGTTCCTACGGCGTATCCTAATGAACGTCGTCAATCTGCCATGTTCCTACGGCGTATCCTAATGAACGTCGTCAATCTGCCATGTTCCTACGGCGTATCCTAATGAACGTCGTCAATCTGCCATGTTCCTACGGCGTATCCTAATGAACGTTGTCAATCTGCCATGTTCCTACGGCGTATCCTAATGAACGTCGTCAATCTGCCATGTTCCTACGGCGTATCCTAATGAACGTCGTCAATCTGCCATGTTCCTACGGCGTATCCTAATGAACGTCGTCAATCTGCCATGTTCCTACGGCGTATCCTAATGAACGTCGTCAATCTGCCATGTTCCTACGGCGTATCCTAATGAACGTCGTCAATCTGCCATGTTCCTACGGCGTATCCTAATGAACGTCGTCAATCTGCCATGTTCCTACGGCGTATCCTAATGAACGTCGTCAATCTGCCATGTCCTACGGCGTATCCTAATGAACGTCGTCAATCTGCCATGTTCCTACGGCGTATCCTAATGAACGTCGTCAATCTGCCATGTTCCTACGGCGTATCCTAATGAACGTCGTTAATCTGCCATTTTTCCTTCCATTTTTACTATGACAGTTTGTATTCACGTTCAGGTGAACCTCTGAATGTCCACCTGGTTTCGACGGAGCTGGGCTAAAACGAGGTCAGCTGACCAGAGCTTTCTTTGTGACGCTGGCCTAAATGGTTTGACAGTACAGAAAGACAGCCTACACACAGTAGAGTGACTCACTTACTGTAGTGCTGAACAGTAGCCAGTGTTGTCTGTCGTCAGGTACAGGGACAATGAAAGCACTTGGGAGCAGAATATATTTTGCGTAGCCATGTGCAATGTTCTAGCTATGTTTTGTTCTTTCTTTATTCAAAGTGTTTGTTTTTGGGTGCAGAACCAGTGGGGTGTGTGTTCATTCATATCCTTCACATACACCCTTCATCGACACGGTCACAACCGACGCCCCACACGGCGGCATGCCCATGTCCCACTTGCCATTGAGTCCATCCACTTTACCATCCTTGTTGTCCACTGTGGTGGTCACCACTTCAATGGTGGCCTCGTAGGTCTCCCTCGTCTGGTGCCCCCTGAAACGAGCAAGGTGCTCCAGCTCGATGAGGTCACTCTCGTCTTCCTCAAGGGGAAGCCACGTGCCGTCGACGAACCACTGACCCCTCATCACGGCAATACGGTCCTGCTCTGTGGACATACAGAGGGATTACACTGTGGTTATGGTGATGTCAGTGCAACTCTATTGAATGGGCAGTATCAGTTGCTCAATCTGTGCTCTGACAGGTTTGGGACTGTAATGGCAGCCTTGTGATATAATCAGGATTAACATGACAAACAGTGAGGGAGAGAAGTATCGTCTATAGTGATAAGAATGGGCTACTCACGGTTCCAGTAGACGGGGTAACATTCTTTGTCTTTGACGTCCACTTCGTAGAGACCACCTCTGACGCAAACAGCCTCAACGTTTACACTTATGGAATCCAGGTCGAGTTCATCTTTCTCCCATTCTCTGTCCCCTCCAACCTCTGCGTCCCCTGTCGCCGTCTCTGCTTGAACAGCTCCCCCGTGTGCCACATCTTCCAGTTGGGGTTCGGAACCCGTGGCCGAATCACTGGCTTCCTCTTGTTCGGTGGTGGGACTCCGACATTTGACCTTGCAGGGATTTAGTTCACATAATTTGCGGTAAATTACTTCAATTTTCAAAGAGTCGTGTCCAACAAATGGCTTCCATGTTCTCTTGTCCTCTTTGTAGAACCATCGCACTTCCTCTGGTCCCAGCTCGGTGACGACCTCCCCGCGGTGCCTGGAACTGGTGGAGCGGTTACGTTTCTTTGTAGTCACATTCCCATCACTTTCGGTGTAGTTCAGGTCGTTTGTGATATCCAAATAGTCTGTCCCCGAGTCGGGGAGAGGATGATAGCCCGAGTAAGCTTCCTCCACTAGGCCCAATAGCATGCTGTCCTGAGATAAACGGTGATCGCCTAGCAGCAGCGGAGGCAGGTGTATTTCCAAGCCGGACTGGACCGAGTCCATCTCCCCATGTATATTCTCTCCCATCGGGTCCTCGTAGCAGGTCACAAACACATCATTGGCCATATCCCAGTCATTGTTGCTCACGGAATTATTATCCGAGCTCAGTTGACAGGAGGTCGACTTTATGTCCTTAAAATTGCTCATGACTTGACAAAAAAACAGCCTATTGTCCAAATAAACAATATAGTCTAGCCTACGTCCTCAACCTTATTTCTGTGCCTTTTGCTTACCTAATGGTTTGTCATAGATAGGTCCAGGACTAACGGTTTCAAAACCTTCTCCTTGCTTATTACCACAAATGCCACCATCTGTGCGCCGGTTCATCCACTCTCCCAGAAATGGGCTACCGAAATTGAGACTTTTTGAAATGATTGAAAGATAGATCTACTGGCAGGAACAAAGTGGGACTCTGGGGAGGCTATCCGTTCACCTATTGTATTCGCCCTCCTATCTGCGGTTTGCTTACTACAGATGGTAGGCTAAGTGCTCCTCCCAAATGCGCGAAATAATGCGCATGAGGGTATGTGCACAGGACACCGTAGTGACGGAAGTGCCTGCTATGGAGGATACGAATGTATTTTTTATCCACGGGTTTGATCATAAATCGGTTTATTTATCGTTAGCCAGATTAAAAATGGCAGCAGTGTTTCTAGTTATGTTGTATGAATATTCTCCTTTATTTTACATTAGTGTCATATCCTTATGTTTCGTTGTTACCGCCGCCATGGTCCTCGGCTGGTAGGTTTATCAAATTGCCTTGACAACAACATTAGGATATAGTTATTAAATGAAGGGCTTATTTTAGCCTACATATAACGTTGCTAGCTATCTGTCGTATCTGTGCCGACATTTATAAGTCAGTCATGTTTATATTCTGTTCAGTAAAGTCAAATTCCTCCTCTCTTTCGCTGTAATAAAGATGGCAAAAGGCGTTGATCGTTTGACAGCACACCATTATTGCTACATTGACATCTCACGTGACAAAAATACAGTGACGCAATGTTCGGCACGCGAGAAAATGAAACATTGTGGCGTTGGATAAACATGGGACTCCGGAAACTGGAACATGGTGACATTGCCTCTGAAGTGAACTGTAATGTTCACTTTTCTGCACTGATGTCAACTTTATTTATTACAACATTAAAGTGGTTGGCAGAATTTTAAAATAAATTTATAATGTTCTACACAAATTGTCATACTTTTCATGAGGTTGGCTATTAGAGAGCGTTTTTTTATTATTATATATCATCCCCAGAAATGAGATGATATAAACTTTTATTTAAAAAAATGGTGTGCGTGCAATATCAATTTGTCAAGTTGTTATGTAGGCTACTTCGAAAATCTCGTCTGATCTCTTATACACACAACATAATGGAATATCTCCATTCAAATCTTCTGTGCTGTTCCACCTCGTCCCCCCATAGGTTTGGTTTCGATGTCCCAGTGATTCTTCGTAGCTCTGATGAGACTGAGTCAGTCTTGCCTGTCCCAGAGAAGAGGATGGTTCAGGTGACCAACCCCTTTGCCCTGGAGATGGGGACCTCTGGGGTGGCCTCTGTGACTGGTAAGAGAGCATACAAGGACAGTTATAATGCAACACACAACACATCGGGCCAGATTCCTGGACCCAGATGAACCCTCCAGGTCCAAAAAGCTATTTCAATGTACATTCGGGGGAATCGGGCCCATATAGTATAGTGTTATATTAGGTCCATGCCCCATACTATGCTATAGGTGTGCCACCATCAATTATATATAAATATAGATTTTATTGCATATTTTAAACTGGGTAGTTTGGGTCCTGGATGCTGATTGGATGAAACAAAAATACTTGTGTACTGTACTATTTCTGGTTGTAACAAGTTCATAATAGCAATAAGGCACCTCAGGGTTTTGTGATATATGGTCAATATACCACGGCTAAGGGCTGTTCTTAGGCACAACGCAACAGGGAGTGCTAGGACACAGCCCTTAGCCTTGGTATATTGGTCATATACCACAAACCCCAGAGGAGCCTTATTGCTATTATAAACTGGTTACCAACGTAATTAGAGAAGAAAAAATAAATGTTTTGTAATACTTTGGTATACGGTCTGATAGACCACGTCTGTCAGCCAATCAGCATTCAGGGCTCGAACCACCTAATTTATAATGGCATTGCATCGCACTTAAGAACATCCCTTACCACACCCCCTCAGGCCTTATTGCTAAATTATAAACTGGGTGGTTTGAACCCTGAATGCTGATTGGCTGACAGTTGTGGTATAACAGTCCGTATATCACAGGTATGACAAAACATATACTTTTACTGATCTAATTTTGTTGGTAACCAGTTTATAATAGCAATAAGGCACCTCGGGGTTTGTGGTATATGACCAATATACCATGGCTACGGGCTGTATCCAGACACTCAGTGTTGCGTCAGTCTTAAGAACATCCCTTAGCCGTGGTATATTGGCCATATACCACATCCCATCGGGACTTAATCATTCAATCAACAATGAATCATTCATTATTTTCCTCCTTTCAGAGGGTGTGTCCCTGCGTCCATGCTGCCTGGAGCCCTGTGTTCTGAGCTGTTACTGGGGTTGTGGTGTCCATGCCCTCCAGGGGGCGCTACAGACCCACCAACATGGCCCCAGCAGGCTCAGCACACCACAACAGTTCCAGGAAGCCCTGCACTTCCAGTACCACCACTGCCAAAGTTTCCAGTATCCTTCCCAGGGGCTATAATGTGATAATCTGTGTCATTGTTGCTTCCTTAGTTTAGTATTATTAGTACGTTTTCTACATGTGATGGTCCGATTTGATATTCAGGTTCTAGAAGATATTATTTTCTCATGTTATGTTTATCCTTTATGATATATCGCAAGTTTCATTGATGTATTATGATATATCATGATATTTAATCATTGTGATATTTAGATGTTACACTAAGATTGAGGATGGATGGAATACATGCAAGGCAAATTCATGTCTTTCAGTTCAGTTTCATCACGTATTTCACCCCTTAACCAAAGCCTCAGTATCAGTGGAGAGAACAGAGAGGAGCACTACAGCGAGATGCCAGCTGAACTGAGGATCACTGATTTTGGTCATTTGCCACGGGAACGTTATCCCCTGGTGGCTCTCCTCACCCTGGCTGAGCCTGAAGCCAGGGACACATACAACATTGTGAGTATGACTGTCATGGTAACACTTGAACATGGGTAAGCTGGAAGTAGAAGCCTAAATGTTGTTGTCCATTAGTTTACTCCAATTCGGAGAGGGGTGGTAGGGTTAGGGGAACATAATGAAGGAAATATGAATACAATAAACACCCCGGTAGAAGGTGTGCTCAGTAAGTTTAACGGTATCTTCTCTGCGTGGGTGTTGTCCTAGATGTGACTCTCATTATCCCTCTCTCTGGTTCAGGCCGCCAGTGTCACCGTAGTCCATGTTCCAGATGACAAATACAGCCTGTCGGCACGGATCCTGTTTCAATACCTCCTCACGGCACAAGGGAACATGTATGAGTTAAAGGTATAGCTTTGTTTCTTTATTCATCATTTATTCATCCAGTCCCATTGAAACAGGAATATATGTTTCTATGAAGTGGGCAAGGGCTCAGTGAGAATACAGTAGCCTGTCATTACCTTCTTCTGATATTTCATTGTGTTCCATTATCCATACTAGCTTTCCAGTTAGAATGTAGGCCAATACATTGCTTTCTTCTTAGTGGTATGCTATTGTAGATATTGAAATAAATTGTTGGCTGTTAAGAGCAAGTCTGATGCTGGCAGTTGACGTTCTCATAAATGCCATGGTAACTGTTGTCTGTTTCCTCCTCCAGTCACTCTTTATGTCAGCTGAGAGCATGGGGTTGTCAGGGGCGACTGACCCCGCCCCTAGCACAGAGATACCACCAGAACGACAGGAAAGAGAACATGGAAAGGAGGAAGAGAAGACACCAGGAATGGAAGATGAAGAGGAGTGGTCACAGGAGGGAAAAGCCAAAGACTGTGTTGTGTGTCAGAATGCACCTGTTAACCGTGTTCTGCTACCCTGCAGGCACGCCTGTGTGTGTGACGGCTGTGTCCATCACTTCCAACACTGCCCCATATGCAGAGCTTTCGTATTGGAGTCGTTTGCCCTGTTCCACAATTCCCCTATGGGGGAGGAAGATGAGGAAGAATGAACTGTGATGCAGCAGGTCAATGTCATTAGAGTAGCTGTATGGTGGCCAGGATGTGCATGATCATTATCACTATAGGTACTGGTCCAATACAGATATAATAGTACCGTTTCATGGGAATCAGTGTCTATCATAGAATGGATGTGATATGGTTTTACGCCAAAGTCATCTATTGGACATTTCAAACTGTTGTAGGGCTGTGAGCATATACATTTTATCACGTTGATAGTTGTGTTGTAAACTATTCCTTAATCGGTTTGTAAACAATGTAAGTAGATATGGAGAACCTACTATGTTTTTATGTGTAATGTATAGATGTATTTTATTTATTATCAATATACCATACATTAAGTTGTTTTTCTTCTTCTCCTGAGCATTGATCGGACATTTTTTGGAAATTGGCAAAGAAGCCAAACCCGACACATCACAGCTTTATCGAGGTAAAAAACAGCATAACAGTGATCAGTATGATAAAGTTTTTAATATGGCATACTCCTTTTGTATGCTTTTACAGATACAGCCGCTTCAATGGCAACAGTATTTATTGGCTCGTTAATATAATCCTAAATACTGGGCAGAAATGTAACACTACGAGAGGGTAGAGACAATGTATGCTGGTCCCATATCTGTAGCTGTTCTGAGGTCACTTCTTGGCAACTCTATAGAAATGGTTATCTGATAACAGATCCCTAATCCACTTTTCCCCCCCAAGAAACTTTTCTGCATCATACAACTTGGCAAAAAAAATGGTTTTACTGGTGAGAACACCCCAACAGCAAACCTCCCCACGTTCACATATAGAAATAAAGATATAGGAATTTATATGGGCTTGTAGTCCAGCTTGGATTCAAGCTTCTTCGAATCGGCCACCTTGCGAACCGCCTTCATGAAATCCTCTTGAGTGACGTACTCGTGATCGGTACGGATCGCAAACATACCTGGTAGACCAAAAGAGACCCGACTTAGGCAGATCAAAATGCAGTTGGATTCAAGAAAAATCACTGTTTTTGTCAAGCTAAACTGATAATGTACGAGTTAGTCATGACAGCTACCTGCTTCAGTGCAGACATTTCTCAAATCGGCTCCGTTGAAGCCATCCGAAAGCTTCACGATCGCTTCGTAATCTGAGAAGAAAAAAAGCCAACATTTGTTAAAAGGAAACCGTACCAGAAGTCTAAAACATGACTTAAACCTAATATGTCCCAGCTGTGTTCAAATCAACACACCTATCTCTCCGTGTTTGGTGATGGGGCCAGAGTGGATCTTCAGGATGTCCAAACGGGCCTGTTCATTGGGCAGCTCAACATCTGTTGGAACAGTAGAAATAACCACATCACTTTTCATACCATAGAGATTTACATGTGTTCCTACCTGGTTGTAAAAAGAAGGAAGTGGAGGGAGATCATTGTGACCCTATGTCCCAAAGGGGATAAGGTACTGTATGGCTCAGTTGGTTCAGCATGACCCATGCAACGTCAGGATTGTGGGTTCGCGTCCCAGCGGCAGCCATGTGAAAAATTTATGAAGCATGACTAAGTCTACTTAACGGCATATATTATAATATGATGAGTAAGTATGAAGCACACTGGGTAATGATGGACAGAGAGATGAGGAAGAACCTACGAATCTTTCGGTCCAGTCTGCCGGGACGCAGCAGCGCGGGGTCCAAGGTGTCAGGCCGGTTGGTGGCCATGATCATCTTGACTCTGTGCAGGGTGTCAAAGCCGTCCATTTGGTTCAGCAGCTGAGTGCACACAGAGATAAGACGGTGAAAATCCAATTCAGCGAGGATTATCTGCCATGGATCCTAATAATGTTAAACACCTTACAGTAATACCCTTCGCTTATTGAAATGCCAGTCAAGCTTACTGCAAGCTACACGTCATCGAGTTGTCTTATCTTCAACATCCCCACAATATATACTGTACGGACCAAGCCACAGAACCAGGTCTTTCACCAAATAAATGTTTTATTGAACCATCATTCTCATAGAAAGCAACGTTTGTTGAACAATATCAATTCTATGTAACATATCTAAGTGTTATGGTCGCTCATTTTACCTCCATTAGAGTCCTCTGGATCTCTCTGTCAGCTGACGTGCCCTCTGAGAACCTTCGGCCACCTTGGAGAGAAAAACAAGTATTTAACTTACAACACATTCCCAGTTCCCAGACACTGCACACAATGCTGAGCAAAGAGAGAAGGAATAGATATGGCATCAGGGTTCAGAATGCTTAGCCTGGTCCCAGAATTGTTTGTGCTGTATAGCCAACTTGGTTGACAATGACCATAGCAGTTGGCTATACAGTGCAAACTGATCTGGGGCCAGGCTATAGCTCAGGATGCTCACCGATGGCGTCTATCTCATCCATAAAGATGATGCAGGGCTGGTGGTCCCTGGCATAGTTGAACATCTCCCTGATGAGCCTGGCGCTCTCTCCAATGTACTTATCCACAATGGAGCTGGACACAACCTGCCACAGGGGGACACAGTGTCAGCCAAATTTTTCAAAGAATGGTGAAGAGTCTGAAAGGCCAGTGGAGTTAAAGTGTAGCCTACAAGTCACCTTGAGGAAGTTACAGTCCATCTGACTGGCCACCGCTCTGGCCAGAAGAGTCTTTCCGGTGCCTAATCAAAAGTGCACAAAGAAAATCTATGAATAAACCCTCAGGACCTCAGTGACGTAACTTATTTGCATTATTCAGGGTGAAGTCTTTCCGTGATTCACCGCACCCTTTATTCCTTGACCTCGGGACCTTAGATCTTCTCATCCAATGTGTTTTGAGAGGTAGGTGAAGGAATCAAAGACATGAGAAATCAAGGAAACACTTGAGATTCAGCCTCGGTCTAGAGTGAAATCCTGCTAGATAGCGACTTACCTGGAGGTCCGTAGAGCAGGCAGCCCTTTGGAGGGATAATCCCCACCCTCAGGAATAGCTCAGGGTTGGTCAGGGGCAGCTCAATCACCTGGAACACAGGGGGAAGGTCATATAGAAAACCTGACTGGCTCAGGAAAAACACATACCCCCATTTTCTAAGAATATCATAAGTATACTGTAGGATGTAGTAGAAGTACCTCTCTCAGTTCACGGATCTGCTCGGCCAAGCCCCCGATCTCTGAGTAAGAGATGCTGCCTGGGTCTTCATGGGACATGTTGTACACCAAGGGGTCCACCTCTCTGGGCAGATATCTGAGGTGGGGAAGGGACATGTTAACTGCCATCACCAGCAACATTTAAGGCTGACATACCTTTTACTTGGAACATTTTGTTTCAGTAGACTGAATTGACAGTTGCTCACACGCTGTGTGTGTGTTGTGGTTTTGAGCATGCGTGCGTGTACAGTGCCTACCTCATAATGGTGAGGGTGGTCATGTCCAGGGCCACTCTTGTGCCTGGTTTGAGCTGCGATTTATCCAGCTGTGTGAAAATGACAGATAGATGAGCTCCATTACAATCATGGAGAGGTGATACTGACACTCACTGAAAGTAAATAAATGCTGATGATACAAGGGTACGTCATGGCTCAAGACTTACTTGTCTGCGGCAGCCAACAACATAGCGAGGGCCATTGGTTGCCTTGACAATGACTGAAGACAGGAAGAGGATGAACATGACATAATATGTAATGCCGAAGGGTCAGACGTATATGACCTAGGTATATAATGAGTCGTGGGACGATTGCAATGTTACAACTTACATTTCTCCTCTGTCAGCTGTTTGAGCACTTCACCGACAATCTGCATAAGTATGACAAGAAGTTGCAGTTAAAATCCGTTCTTTATGATACGGAGACAATTTTAGTACACTATTGCCCATCAATAAATCATGGTGTGTGAATTCACAATTTTACCTGACCAACACTTTGTAAGGCCTTCAGGTCATTTTCAGATTTTTCATATTGTTTTGTTTGTTCCTTGAGCTGTTCCCTCACTGAAAACACAGGATACAAGTATGAAATCAAGCTATGTAACGTTAGCAAGCTAGTTAACTTTAGCTAGAAGGTAGGGCTGTGCTAACTAGTTAGTTAACGTTAGCTGATCCTTTGTTATTGTTTTAATGTTCAAGATAAATTCTAACTACTATTGTTTTCTAGCGGTCTTGGCAAATAGCTGGTTAAATAGCTTGCTAAGCACAGTTAACTGCAGCTGTTTTGGTAGCTAGCATTTTGCTAACGCGTTAGCCGGTTGTCAAGACCATTCATTTCTATGACCGACTCTACTGCATGACAATGCGAGTTAGCCAACAACCGATTAGCTAACTGGTCATGTTGGTTATTTTAGTTCGATAACCCCTTTCATGAGTATTACTCTGAAATATTGACAAAGGCAAGCAAATATATCACTTACACTCTTTTAAACGTCCATCAATCTCTTTATGTTCAAGTAATCTTTTTCTGTAATCTTGAAGTCCCTTTTCTCTGGTGTCAGCCATTTTGCCTCTATGAATTATGGGAATTGTTAACTACTTCTTCTTCTTCTTCTTCTTCTTCTACTTCTTCTTCTTCTTCTACTTCTGTGGATTTTCTATGGCGGTTGGCAACCAACTTTATGGTGCATTACCGCCTCCAACTGGACTGGAGTGTGAACCAGAGACTGGCCTTCTGTGTCCCAGTCTCAGCCTTGTGATGACACTTTCTTGGCCTTCTCTCTCAACCTGAGGACCTCCCTGCCCCCACCTTTTCCTGGATTTTATACAGTTTTCTTCCCTTACTCTCCCTGTTCCACAACTCTTGCCACTTATTTTTAACCACTGTTATTATTAATTCCTTGGCTTCTGTTTTACTGATGGACAATTCAGTCTCAACATTAGGATGTTTAAGAGCCTGCTTGGCAATAATATCCACTTCCTCATTCCCCTCTACTCCCACATGAGCTGGTACCCAGAGGAACATCACAAATATCCCCATCTGTTTCACCCTGTACAAGCACTGCAAAACCTCATACAATAGATCCTGTCTGCTCTGTGACACAAATGAATGTAAGCTGTACAAATGAATCAGTGCAGCACATAAGTCAGAGCAGATGACTACCCTGTCTGGCCTCACCTCCTCCACACACACTGCAGCCAATAGTATGGCCAACAACTCCATTGTGTAAACAGATAAATGATACGTTGCTCTTTTTGTCACTGCCACCTTAAACTCAGGAACACTAAAAGCTGCTCATGTCCTCTCTATTTAGGGGTCCTTTTCATTATTATTTTTATTTATTTATTTCACATTTATTTAACCAGCTAGGTTAGTTGAGAACAAGTTCTCATTTGCAACTGCGACCTGGCCAAGATAAAGTAAAGCAGATTGACATATACAACATCACAGAGTTACACATGGAATAAACAAACATACAATCAATAATACAGTAGAAAAGTCTATTCACAGCATGTGCAAATGAGGTAGGATAAGGGAGGTAAAGGCAATAAATAGGCCATGATGGTGAAGTAATTACAATATAGCAATTAGACACTGGAATGGTAGAATGTGCAGAAGATGAATGTGCAAGTAGAGATACTGGGGTGCAAAGGGGCAAGATAAATAAATAAATACAGTATGGGGATGAGGTAGATTGGATGGGCTATTTACAGATGGGCTATGTACAGGTGCAGTGATATGTGAGCTACTCTGACAGCTGGTGCAAGTGAGGGAGGTAAGAGTCTCCAGCTTTAGTGATTTTTGCAGAACGTTCCAGTCATCGGCAGCAGAGAACTGGAAGGAAAGGCGGCCAAAGGAAGAATTGGCTTTGGGGGTGACCAGTGAGATATACCTGCTGGAGCGCGTGCTATGGGTGGGTGCTGCTATGGTGACTAGTGAGCTGAGATAAGGCGGGGCTTTACCTAGCAGAGACTTGTAGATGACCTGGAGCCAGTGGGTTTGGCGTCGAATATGAAGCGAGGGCCAGCCAACAACAGCATACAGGTCGCAGTGGTGGGTAGTATATGGGGATTTGGTGACAACATTTGTTGAGTAGAGTGTTGGAGACTATTTTGTAAATTACATCGCCGAAATCGAGGATCAGTAGGATTGTCAGTTTTACGAGGGTATGTTTTCCAGCATGAGTGAAGGATGCTTTGTTGTGAAATAGGAAGCAGATTCTAGATTTAATTTTGGATTGGAGATGTTTAATGTGAGTCTGGACGGAGAGTTTACTGTCTAACCAGACACCTAGGTATTTGTAGTTGTCCACATATTCTAAGTCAGAACCGTTCAGAGTTGTGATGCTGGGTGGAAGGGCAGGTGCGGGCAGCGATCGGTTGAAGAGCATGCATTTAGTGGATTGAGAGTTGTATGACATTGAAGCTCGTCTAGAGGTTAGTTAACACAGTGTCCAAAGAAGGGCCAGAGGTATACAGAATGGTGTCGTCTGCGTAGAGGTGGATCAAAGAATCACCAGCAACAAGAGCGACATCATTGATGTATACGGAGAAGAGGGTCGGCCCGAGAATTGAACCCTGTGGCACTCCCATAGAGGCTGCCAGAGGTCCGGACAACAGGCCCTCCGATTTGACACACTGAACTCTATCAGAGAAGTAGTTGGTGAACCAGGCGAGGCAATCATTTGAGAAAACAAGGCTTTTGAGTCTGCCAATAAGAATGTTGTGATTGACAGAGTCGAAAGCCTTAGCCACGTCGATGAATACAGCTGCACAGTAATGTCTCTTATAGATGGCGGTTATGATATTGTTTAGTATCTTGAGCGTGGCTGAGGTGCACCCATGACCAGCTCTGAAACCAGATTGCATAGCAGAGAAGGTACGGTGGGATTTGAAATGGTCGGTAATTTGTTAACTTGGCTTTCAAAGAACTTAGAAAGGCAGGGTAGAATAGATATAGGTCTGCAGCAGTTTGGGTCTAGAGTGTCTCCCCCTTTGAAGAGGGGGATGACTGCGGCAGCTTTCCAATCTTTGGGAATCTCATGCGATACGAAAGAGAGGTTGAACAGGCTAGTAATAAAAGTTGCAACAATTTCGGCAGATCATTTTAGAAAGAGAGGGTCCAGATTGTCTAGCCCGGCTGATTTGTAGGGGTCCAGATTTTGCAGCTCTTTCAGAACATCAGGTATCTGGATTTGGGGAGGCTTGGGCGAGTTGCTGTGGGGGGTGGAGGGCTGTTGATCGGGGTAGGGGTAGCCAGGTGGAAAGCATGGCCAGACGTCGATTTATCGGTGGTGACAGTCTTTCCTAGCCTCAGTGGAGTGGGAAGCTGGGAGGAGGTGCTCTTATTCTCCATGGACTTTACAGTGTCCCAGAACGTTTTTGAGTTTGTGCTAGAGGATGCAAATTTCTGCTTGAAAAAGCTAGCCTTAGCTTTCCTAACTGCCTGAGTATATTGGTTTCTAACTTCCCTGAAAAGTTGCATATCACAGGGGCTGTTCGATGCTAATGCAGAACGCCACAGGATGTTTTTGTGCTGTTCAAGGACAGTCGGGTCTGGAGAGAACCAAGGGCAATATCTGATCCTGGTTCTACATTTTTTGAACAAGGCATGCTTATTTAAGATGGTGAGGAAGGCACTTTTAAAGAATAACCAGGCATCCTCTACTGACGGGATGAGGTCACTATCCTTCCAGGATACCCGGGCCAGGTCGATTAGAAAGGCCTGCTTGCTGAAGTGCTTTAGGGAGCATTTGACAGTGATGAGGGGTGGTCGTTTGACTGCAGACCCATTACGGATGCAGGCAATGAGGCAGTGACCGCTGAGATCTTGGTTGAAAACAGAGGAGGTGTATTTGGAGGGCAAGTTGGTTAGGATGATATCTATGAGGGTGTCCGTGTTTACGGATTTGGGGTTGTACCTGGTGGGTTCATTGATAATTTGTGTGAGATTGAGGGTATCAAGCTTAGATTGTAGGATGGCCGTGGTGTTAAGCATGTCACAGTTTAGGTTACCTAGCAGCACGATCTCTGAAGATAGATGGGGGGCAATCAATTCACATATGGTGTCCAGGGCACAGCTGGGGGCAGTCTATAGCAAGCGGCAACAGTGAGAGACTTGTTTCTGGAAAGGTGGATTTTTAAAAGTAGAAGCTCTAATTGTTTGGGTACAGACCTGGATAGTAAGACAGAACTCTGCAGGCTATCTCTGCAGTAGATTGCAACATCGCCCCCTTTGGCAGTTCTATCTTGTCGGAAAATGTTTTAGTTATGGATGGAAATTTCAGGGTTTTTTGAGGTCTTTCTAAGCCAGGATTCAGACACGGCTAGGACATCAGGGTTGGCAGAGTGTGCTAAAGCAGTGAATAAAACATACTTAGGGAGGATGCTTCTAATGTTAACATGCATGAAACCAAGGCTTTTACGGTTACAGAAGTCAATAAATGAGAGCACCTGGGGACTAGGAGTGGAGCTAGGCACTGCAGGGCCTGGATTAACCTCTACATCACCAGAGGAACAGAGGAGGAGTAGGATAAGGGCACTGCTAACGGCTATCAGGACTGGTCGTCTAGTGCGTTCAGAGCAGAGAGTAAAAGGAGCAGGTTTCTGGGCGAGATAGAATAGATTCGAGGCATAATGTACAGACAGAGATATGTTAGGATGTGAGTTCATTGGAGGTAAACCTAGGCATTGAGTAATGACGAGAGAGATATAGATCCTTAGACCCGTCTGTGAGTATATTTTTAAAAAAGCATAGTATTGTGTTCTTAAATGTTCACTTACAACTGAATCTACTCCTTCCTCAACATCCTTTACCCTCTCAAGCAACCATATATCTATCAGTGGTTGAGGGAAAAATCAAGGTTACAGCAGGAAGAAGCACAGAGGGACTAAACTCCCTCCCAAACATCCCCATCTCTCTCGCCATGCAATTGCCTATCCACCCAAAGCTTGTATTCAGATTTTGTCCATGTTCCCAACACTCTAGGAGCACCTTTTTTTCGGATGTGTGACCTTATGTCTTTTAAGATTTACCCAATATGTCATGGCTAGCTGTTGTCTTCTTAACTTAACCGGCATCTCTCCCAACACTACCTGCATCGCTGCCACCGGGAGGTCCTGAGTGCTCCACAACATATTCTTAGGGCTTGGGACTGGATAACATCTAGCTTTATGATCCATATGCTATACTTCCATAATCCATTGATGACATTAACAGCGCTATATATGACATTTTTAACACCTCTCCATTCCTGACAAGCAAAGCATGTCAAACCAGACCCCCAGGAACCTAAACCCCTCCCACCCTCTCCAGATTCCTTCCATACCGCTTCAGGTATATTTCCTCCCCAACCTTCCTTCTAGAAAAAAATACAGTCTGTGTTTTCTCAACGCAAACTGGAAGCCCCACTGCTCTACTTCCCTAATCGCTTCTTGAACTCTTCTGGCTGTATAGGCAATATTTCTCCCTCTCTTCCACAGCACTCTATAATCCGCAAACAATGACCTCCCAATATCAGGTCTCACCTGAGAGAATACATCGTCAATCATAATGGAGAACAGCAAAGGATGACACTAATGACACTTCCCTCATAGCTTTCTTTTTTTTTTTCTTTTTTTTTGAATTTTACCCCTTTTTCTCCCCAATTTCGTGGTATCCAATTGTTGTAGTAGCTACTATCTTGTCTCATTGCTCCCGTACGGGCTCGGGAGAGATGAAGGCTGAGGAGAGACGAATGTCATGCGTCCTCCGATACACAACCCAGCCGTACTGCTTCTTAACACAGTGCGCCTCCAACCCGGAAGCCAGCCGCACCAATGTGATGCACCTGGCAACCTTGGCTAGCGCGCACTGCGCCCGGCCCGCCACAGGAGTCGCTGGTGTGCGATGAGGCAAGGAGATCCCTACCGACCAATCCCTCCCTAACCCGGATGACGCTCGGCCAATTGTGCGTCGCCCCACGGACCTCCCGGTCGCGGCCGGTTACGACAGAGCCTGAGCGCGAACCCAGGGACTCTGATGGCACAGCTGGCGCTGCAGTACAGCGCCCACTGCGCCACCCGGGAGGCCCACCTCATAGCTTTCTAACATAGAGCTCCCCACCCTCACTTGTATTGATGGCCCAAAAATAAAATCCTTTATCCAGTTAAAAACCCTTCCTCCAACCCCCATGTTATCCAGCTGGATAAGTAGGCCTTCGTTCCACATCATATCATAAGCCATCTCTACATCAAAGAAAACGGCTACCACCATCTCCTCATCTGCCTGTGCCATCCGTTTGACTGACTCAAGGCACAATACAGGAACCATCTTTCCTAAACCCACTTTAATCTGGTGACATTAGTCCTCTACTCTCCAGAAAGTAAGTCAGCCTTTCCATTATCATTATTTCCATAAGTTTACATATGTGAGATGTCAGCTTGAAGGACTAGTAGGGTCTTTCCCTGGTTTCTGTATTGGCACAACTACCGCCTGCTTCAACTTCCAGGCAGTTTCCCTTTCAACCTCACCTTATTATAAAGGCCCAATATTTTCCCCATTGCTGTGTCACTGAGATGAACAATCATAATGTAACACATCTCATCCTTCCCAAGAGATGTTACCCCAGCTTTAGCTAATGCACTCTTCATCTCAGCCAATGTAAAAGGGCCAATTCAACCATCTCTTTCTGATCCAGGAACCCCAGATGTTCTCCTCTGACCCTCTCTCTCCCCCACCATCTCTTTCTGATCCAGCAACCCTGGATGTTCTCCTCTGACCCTATCTCTCCCCCATGCTGCCCCTCTTCTGTCAGATTATTAGAGCTGTGCACCTTCACAAATACCTGGGCTGACATCTCTGCATTCTCCACATCTCTCACTGCAACAATCCCCCTACTTTTCAGCACAGGGAGATCCCAATCTCTTCTTACCCCACTCATCCCCCATACCTCTCCCACAGGAGTGGTCCTGCCTATGTTTCCACAGAACCAGTGCCAATACTCCTCCTAGCTGTCCTAATGATCCTCCTTACTACTGCTTGTGCTTGTTTATACTGAATCAGGTGCTGGTAATTATGGGACCTTATCAACATTCTGAAAGCGCTGTTTCTAGTCTTCACTGCTTCTCTACACCCTTCACTCCACTGCATTACTCTTTCTCCCCCTATCAAGACTTCCACTGAAGGGGGCTCCACTCCCTGTTCGGGTAGTGCTCGGCGGTCTGTGTCACCAGTCTACTAGCTGCCACCGATTCCTTTTCTGTTGGTTTTGTCTTGATTGTTTTCACCTGTATTTTATTCTTTATTTTTTTTTACCTTTATTTAACCAGGCAAGTCAGTTAAGAACAAATTCTTATTTTCAATGATGGCCTAGGAACAGTTGGTTAACTGCCTGTTCAGGGGCAGAATGACAGATTTGTACCTTGTCAGCTCAAGGTTGGAACTTGCAACCTTCCGACTACTAGTCCAACGCTCTAACCACTAGGCTACCCTGCTGCCCCATTGTTAAGTAATTAGGGGCTATTTAAACTCCCAGGTCCCTCCTGCTTTTGTGCGCGTTTATCCTTTATGTCAGTGGTGTATTATTGTTTTGCTCTTACGTGTTTGCTGTCCGTTATTTTCCCTGGTTGGGGGACTTATCGGTTTATTGGTCATTTTGCCTGGTAGTTGGCTGGACTCAGCTGAATCAAACGTATTCATTGGAAGCCCTGCTCTCTGTGCCTGATTCCACACCCACCACGCCTAGCGATCCGTGACACCCCCATCTACCCACAGTAATCACCTGTTTTGAGGCCCCTACTATTGCTCCTCTTATTCCGTCATTGACTGGTGCAGTATCTGAATTAAGATCTACCTGAGACAGCTCCTGTTCACCCAACTCTTGAAACTGACACCACTCCACTTTTCCAAATATCAATTTCTTACTGATTCTTCCTCCCTCATGATAGGATGATAGTGATCACTACCTACTGTACAGTACAGTCGTGGCCAAAAGTTTTGAGAATGACACAAATATTAATTTCCACAAAGTTTGCTGCTTCAGTGTCTAGATATTTTTGTCAGATGTTACTATGGAATACTGAAGTATAATTACAAGCATTTCATAAGTGTCAAAGGCTTTCATTGACAATTACATGAAGTTGATGCAAAGAGTCAATATTTTTAGTGTTGACCCTTCTTTTTCAAGACCTTTGCAATCTGCCCTGGCATGCTGTCAATTAACTTCTGGGCCACATCCTGACTGATGGCAGCCCATTCTTGCATAATCAATGCTTGGAGTTTGTCAGAATTTGTGGGTTTTTGTTCTTCCTGTAGATTCCTCCAAAACCTCCCAACTACATCTGCCTTCCATTGAATTTGAGATCCAGAGCAGATTCATTTCCAGTTACTGGGTCAATCCTGGTTCCCCTGCCGTCATTAAGACTCACAAGCCCTTTCTCGGGAATTGTAAACTTCAGAGAGGATGTGTTTAGTTTCTGTGCCATTGTGCAATTTGTCAACTTTGCCACATGGTGCTGTGTCTCCTCATTCTTCTCATTATTATGAGGACCAAAGGATGCTCGAAAGCAGTGTTTACCAACCAGGGGTACTTGGCCTATCCACAGGGGGTACATGAGAAGACTCATGAGACAATAGGCTTACTGGTGAAGTGCACATGAGGGGTGCATCAGGGGGACACCGGGCAGAGCAAAATTCAGTTGATGGTACAGTAACCCAAAAGGTTGCAAACCACTGCTCCAAAGGATGCCGCTCGAACCCAAAATAAGTTTAATTAGGAAATATAATATTTTGCCCTTCTTTCAAATCACAAAAACACATTATACTAACTCAGTATGAATCTGGTAATGTTTGGCTTGTGTGACTTTCCCATGAAGAGTCACAGATGAATAATACAAATATTTGACAACACTCTTCTAGTCTGGATATAATCTTAGCATATTTGACAGAGCACATAATTTTGTTGTGAGCAAGCAGAGGTTTTTCATAGCATGATGAATCCTTGAACTTCCTGAAAAGAGAATGGGTGTGGGTGCAGGCTGATTGTGAGTTGGTGGTTTAGACTATCAGTTTGATTGAAGCACTTCTCATGTGTTCTTTGTGAGCATAGAAGTCAGCGGAGGCGGCTAAAGTGAGTAAGCAAAGCTATAGAACAGCTGTGTGTATCTTATATAACCCTACCACCAACGCTTGCGCCCATAAACACAGGAAAAGTTCAAACAATGACAAAAGACGGTCATAAAATATATCTTTTGTCTATTCATTCAGCATTTTAATCTTTTTTTCACCATCACTTTGTTTCACTTTCATAGCATCTCTTTTTTTTGTCCATGTGTGTAATAGGGTAGGGAGCCAAAAGCAGGCCTGTTTGAATCATTCTAACATGTAAACACTTAACTTAATGGATTATTTCAGAAGGACGCCTTACGCAAGACCACTCAGGCCTTGCTATCATCATGCACTATGTCTTATTCCTGTCACTAACTAGCCTGAGAATAGAAGACACCCAGTGTCATCATCCTGACAAGACAGGACACAGCTGGAAGTCCATCTGCATTTCCTGTATTCACAGAAATGACTGGATGTTTGTTGAAGGGTATAAGAAAAGTCACAGTGTGACGTCAGTGGGACAGCAGAGTTGTGTAGGATGTTCTTGGGGTGGCAGGTAGCCTAGTGGTTAGAGCGTTGGGTTGGAAGGTTGCTGGATTGAGTCCCCGAGCTGACATGGTAAAAACCTGTTGTTCTCCCCCTGAACAAGGCACTGTTCCCTGGTAGGCCATCATTGTAAATAAGAATTTGTTCTTGACTATAAAAAGATTTATAGGGTACAGAGTGCTCAGTGTGATCTGATATAGGTGATACTTTCTGTTGTCGAATAGATCAGAACTCTAGGATGTGGTATAGGCCTACTGATAAACGGGACCTTTTACTATGATGAGAACCTGTTGTTTTGGCCGAGCAAACAACCTCTGGGCTGTCACACTGCATTAGTGCTCTGCAGGGGAGGTTTCAATGGAAAACGCAGCAAGCAGCAGTTTATGGGAATTTCTTTGTTTTAAAAGCTTACAGATTATACTGAGTAATCAGAGGCGTCATGCCCATAGGGGGCACAGGGACACATGCCCCCTCAGATTTGTCCTGTTAAAATCTTTTTGAAAAAAATAAACAAAATTCTCTGTAATACTACTAGCCACTTAGCAATTTTATGAAGTTGTCTTTAGCTGTCCCAGATAAGTTCCCAATCTCCTAACCTCATATCTAGCTACCAATAAGCCCTTTCAGGCTATCAATCAAGTTAGATCAGCTTGCTAGTCTAACT
Source organism: Oncorhynchus mykiss (assembly GCF_013265735.2). Taxonomy (NCBI): domain Eukaryota; kingdom Metazoa; phylum Chordata; class Actinopteri; order Salmoniformes; family Salmonidae; genus Oncorhynchus; species Oncorhynchus mykiss. The sequence goes on from NC_048568.1 coordinate 34,473,016, forward strand.
ATTTTAACCCACATGTCTGCTGGAAAGTTTGGTATACTTTTAGAAAAGCAAGCAATAACTAAATGTACTGAATAAGACACATTCCTTTCAATCTTTTACACAGATTTTAGCAGAGATGCAGAGAAGAATATTTAGTTTCTTAAAAAAAACACCTGTCAAGAGGATACAGATAAATAAAGAGCATATTTTTTTATACATAGGATTAAGCACAATGATTATGGTTTCAGATTGCAGGAAAAAGCTGTTTCAGGTGTTTGAAAAAGGCAAAATTCTCAAACTTAACCCCCTCCGCCCCCACACCCCCACCCCCATCCTCTGGCATCCTCACTTACTTTGTGCCCCCTCAGATTTTGGGGATGCATGATGCCCCTGTAAGTAATGGTACCCCATAGTCATCTGGTCTCCAAATGTAGAGAATGAGCGGCATCCATCTGGCAGCACCCTTTCATTACATTTTAGCCAGCAGCATACCACCCTGTATTCCACTGCTGGCTTCCCTCTGAAGCTAAACAGGGTTGGTCCTGGTCGGTCCCTGAATGGGAGACCAGATGCTGCTGGATGTGGTGTTGGAGGCACTTTTTCCTCTGGTCAAAATAACTATCCCAGTGCCCCAGGGCAGTGATTGGGGATATTGCCCAGTGTTAAGTGTTGTCTTTCAGATGGGATGTTAAATGGGTGCCCTGACTCTCTGTGGTCATTGAAGATCCCATGGCACTTATTGTAAGAGTAGGGGTGTTAACCCCGGTGTCCTGGCTAAATTCCCAATCACACCATCATGGCCACCTCATCATCCCCATCAGCTTCCAATTGGCTCATTCATCCCCCCTCCTCTCTCTGTAAATATTCCCTAGGTTGTTGCTGTAAATGAGAATATGTTCTCAGTCTACTTACCTGGTAAAATAAGGGTTCAATTTTAAAAAGAATGCAGTGTGAATGAGACAGACAGTGAAGCAAGCACCACAGCAGCTTCAGCTTCAGCAACCCCCCTGCAAATCAAACATGTGTTGTTCATTCTCTACAGATATTTGGTCTCTGGATGCTGTTAACATTCTCAACTAGGAAACATAAAAAAACTTTCCTGTGGGAAATATCTCGTGGGGCCATGGACATGGCACTTGATCAACTTAAAAATACACATGTCAACTTAAAAACACACTCCTACAGTATATTAGCCCTAGGTCAAATCTTTAGGCTAAATCTCAGGGACCGTATTTATAGTCTCCCAGTCAAAGAGCTGTATTATCCATATTATCTTCATTTTACCACTGTTACTCTTTGTGAATAAGGGCCCTTAACTGTGATCCGACGTACAATATCATGTAGTGGGTGGTATTTCGCATGTACAGTAATGTTTTGGGCTGTTGTTGTTTGTTCATACTATTGGTTGTCTGTTCCTTGTTTGCTTCATAAGATGTGTGACATTCTGTGAGCTGTCCAATCTAACTGATTTGAACATAAAATGAAATCTCAGATCCCTTCGAAAATAAACATCTGAGTTCCTGTTTGTGTTTCGAAATCCTATGTCCTTGTTGTCACTTTGAAATTAAGTTTTTGTGTACATGCGGTCTGTGTTTGGTAGTGTAAGTGCGATCTGTGTCCAATTCTATGTTTATCTATGTTGTATCAGTCCAACCAGAAACCATCTGGTTGTGAGATGACCGTGCATCCTTCCCTGTAAGTGTACTGTTAGTATATAGTACAATATACTGCTGCACTTGGAGACATTATTTACTTTTTTCTTCATTTCTTCATTCATCAGTACAATACTTATGGAGCATTGGAGCTAGGCCACCGTATATTAGCTCAATTTCTCCCTCACTTCAATTGTTGACTGAAATTCACACTAACAAATTGAAACGGTAAACTCACACACAGTGGCACATAAATAAAAACAGTTTAAAAATGTCCACTTTTACAAAGAGCAGCTTTACCATTTACTGACCTAGCAAAGATGTGCCAAAGTGTCAGCTCAATGCAATAGTCAAACTATCCAAGGTAAGTGTTTCCTTCCTAGATTCGTAAGGGACTGAAAGTCCAGCAGTAAACACACTTTTCTGCGAGTGGAGATCTTATCTGAAGGACATGGAACATACCATCAATGATGGGAACGGAGCTTAAAGTAAATACAGAAGCAGTGCTTTATGGGAAACACATGGAGTGCATCTGATCAAACTAATCTGAATACAGTGAGCGTGTTCCAAATGGCACCCAATTTACTACACATTTCCCTATGGGCCCTGGTCAAAAGTAGTGCACTATAAAGGGATTAGGATGCATTTTAGGATGCACACACTGTCTCCCTCTGACTTCCTGCCTTAAGGGCAATGACACTTTTGTTTAATAAACAACACAGCTATTTCAGTCTTAAACAGTCACTCAACCAGATCTCTGCCAATGGAAGCCCTGCTGGCCTTTTACTTAATTAACGATCAACATAGATGCAGGGCTTCAGACTGACTGAAAATGAATAGAACCACGGAAGGGTAGGCAACACTTTTGAAGAAAATAACATGAATCGTTTTCTAAAAAAAGCCATGTCAGGAAATGAAAAGAGAAATACAGGAACACTTGAGTGGCCGTATAGTCGCAGCAGTACTTAGGATGACATACTGTACACAGCACAAAGATGAGGACACACAAGTCAAAACCAGTCTGTTCTGTGTGCATTATGAATAAGACAAGCCAACGCCTTTGTTTGGAATGGAAAGTTACTGGTATGAGTAAGAACCTCAAGCTGAAACCCATCTTATCGTCACACATCACAGCTAAATCAAGGATTGAGTATCTGTTGAGGAGTGGCTTAATGCAAAGGGACAGATTAAAAATTCTAATAAATGTTAAAAACGGCACATTGGTCACCAAATGTCTAAACATGTTGTACCGTGCTGAACAGGCAGCTATGTTTACCTTCTCAGGATTGGGACTGTGTAGCTTTCAGCCTTAACAGTTGGTCTGTCGGCTTATTTCGAGTCCCATGTAGGTGACCTGGCCGTCTTGTCTATGTAATCTTATTCATTATGATCTAATTCCTTCTTTGCTGTGAGACATCATATTAATACGGGCTCCAACGACAGCTGGGTTTGGGTTCTGATACTGAAACATTTAATGTAAACATTCAATATATTACAAGGACATTATATTTGGTTTTCCAATCATAAAATGGTTAAAGATTAGATCATGTTTATTGACTTTTATTAATATAGTAAATACTGGACCCATTCGTCCAGGAGGAGTTCGGTCAAATGAACATTTCAGTCCTATACATTTCTGATCATAAAGTTTGTATATAAATATAATGAAGCAATGAAATAAGTCCGGTTCCAAATCCCAAATCCATATTGTGTGGGTATAACATGTCAGCACCACAGCCTTCCACATCTCTGATATCTTCCTCAATCTATTCCAACCTCCTGTCATGAGGTCAGTAAGTGAAAATGCTGCACCTCACTAAATGTTTAGTTGCAAGTACACACTGTGTAAGGGGGTCCCTTCAACCAGTGGATGTCTAGTCTGTCAAATCACTTCCTGTGTCCACTTAGGCTCCTGCTGATATCAAATGGTCCTGTTACTGTAATCCTTCTAGAGTGGGTCATTGGCCCCTGATTCCATATGCATGAAATTATGTCTTGTCCACTCTCTGCACTTCCTCATTCTGGAGCTCCATGGGTGGGTTTGGCAGTGAGAGTTTTGGCCCAACGGGGAAAGGCTTTTCCCGTGAGAATGTGGGGGCCTCAGGGGGCCTCTGGGGCTTACACAGTGTCAGCTTCCTCCAGAGGAAGCGCAGCACCGAGGGGCTGAGGATGATGAAGAGCCAGGGGTCGATGATGGAGTTGAAGGACAGCAGGCGGAGAGCAGCGAGATCAGTGCCATAGCTCTCATTTGACCTGCCCATGAAGTTGATGAACACACGGAGCTATGGGGGACACACACACAGACAGACACACACACAAAGAGAAAATGCATCACAGTCAGTTATTCGGAATTTCAATATCAACAAAATATGGTTATCAAGTAAGACAGTATCCTTATGATCTATTAAAGGCTAGGAAGTATTGGTTGCAGCTAGTAGGCTTGAGCAATAACAGGTGCAAGAACACTGCAATAAGTACATGGAAATACAATACATAAACAATCACAATATGTCAATGGTCTTGCTCCTTGTAAGCCTTTCATTATTGACATGTTAAATGTTTAAATTGGGTTGTTGTTGTTTATGATGATGTAACAGGACATGGCTTGGGACATGGTTATGTTAAAGAGCACCATTTTGAACTGTAACATATGTGAAGAAGAGATGCTTGGGTTGAGAGAAGGGAGGACACACACACACACACACACACACACACACACACTGCACATTAGACAGTGTCTCAATATTTTCAACACTTTGACCTGCAACATCGAAACGAATGCTCTTACCACTAAAGGAAACGAACAGATGACAAAGGTCACCGTTATGAACACCAAAAGCAGAAGATGCTCCACTTCCTCTGTCATAGAGAGGGATCTTTGGTAGAACCGTATCCGTCGCGTTAAAACACGCGCTTTGCACCTCCTATACATCATAATTAAGTGGTAGACGACAGATAAGTTACAGACCACTGTGGTAGAAATCATGAGGAGAGTCAATGACGCATACACACCGACGTGTACTTTTGGTTTGGTTTCTAATGGGACCATGTCAAAGAAGCACCAAGTCCCCGGGCAATATTGAACGTATTTTCCAAAGCCCACGAAAGGTGCTAGGCAGAAAAGGATGCAGATCAGGTAGATGAGTGTAATGGTGATGTATCCGCAGCGTTTTCTCAAGTGCCGTTCGTAAAAATACGGGTGTCCAAAGGAGAGGTAGCGCTCCAAAGCCATGGCACACAGAATGGCCAAAGTGGCGAGGCTGAAAAAAGTCATGCTGAACCCAAAATAGTTGCATACTGCTCCGTTTTCACCCATACCCATCAAGGTCCTGTTTTGTGTATAGGAGGCTAGTACGAGAGGACTGACGGAGAAGGTACCCAGTAGGTCCGTAATCACCAGCGCGGTCACCAGCACCTGGAAAAGGGATGGACTTTGCCTCCGGCGCCGCATCTCCAAAAGGACCAAGGCGATTACATTTCCGAGAACTCCCGCCGAGAACATTGCCGCGGACATATAGAGATTTCCGGACGAGACATTGTCTCTGTCACCGCAGGTTAATTTAGCTTTGTAATCCATAAAAAAAGAAGTAACCTACTCCACTAAGCGGTAAGCGCATGGCCTGATCAATGTGACTTTTATGTTATACTGTTACACAGATCAGTTCACACAAAAGAACAACGTCCGCATCCAACTGACATAAGAAAAGCGGCTCATCTCGTGTCAACAAAAACTCGGATTTCTTTTCAGTCCCACCCACCACCCACCACCCACACACGCAACCATGTGGTTCCGTGTGCTGAGAGTGTAGTGTGAGCCCACACTGTGCGGGTTCCTCTGCCCAGGCGTTGCTGACGCATTTCAGATCTTACAACGCATGGATAGGTATAAACTAATGCCGTGTTCAAAACAACTGGGAGCTCGGAACTCAGAATTCGCAATTCTTCGACTTCCGACTTCGGTGTTCCCAGTTGTTTTGACCACGGCATATGACTACTGTCAGCCTGCTCAGGTGGAGAAGTGCGCACTACCCACTATTCATTTATTTTTGAAGGTTGTATTACTTACCCTCGGATTTAATTTGTTTTCAGTTTCTGTTTAGGCCTACTGTTATAAGTCTGCCTGATAAATTCCACTTTAATATGTAGCCTTCTTTTGTATAGGTCTACAGGTCGAGAGTGGTGGCTGATGGCAGGGGCTAATAGAAACACATGGAAATAATTTATGGAACTGTATCCAACATCAAACAAATCATTTCCATGTGTTTCATACCATTGCACGTATCCCATTCTAGCCATTACTATGAGCCGACATCCCCTCACCAGTCTCCTCTTCTTTCAGGGATGTGCTTGTCGTGACTTCTGATGAATAAAGATATTGTACAAAGATATTGTGGAAAATAAGGAAGAAAATCATGTATTTTATTTATTTTTATTTATACAAAGCCACACTGGGACACTTTGGACTAACTCCTTGAGATCCACAACTAGTGACTTCTCAGGCCTTCAAAGGCTTACCTTAATGAATTGAACCTGGAGTTCCTATCAGCTCAAAATGATTTGTTTTCATATCGTATAAAGCTGTTCTTTCTTTTTAAACAGAGCTGTCTTTATTAAGAGCTGTCATTTTATTGTGAGGAACTGTAGTTTTATCAGATATTTATTCTGTTTTGTGAGTGATATTTCTTGTTGAAGATAAAGTAAAAGATAAGGTAGAAGATATTGTAGAAGATAAGGTAGAAGTTATTGTAGAAGATAAGGTAGAAGTTATTGTAGGAGATAAGGTAGAATATATTGTAGAAGATAAGGTAGAAGATATTATAGGAGCTAAGGTAGAAGATATTGTAGAAGATAAGGTAGAGTATATTGTAGGAGAAAAGGTAGAATATAAGGTAGAAGATATTGTAGGAGATCCATACAAGTGAATTGATCTGGGGCCGTTTGTATCAAGTGCTAATCTAAGATCAGTTCTAAGACACATTATGAATACAGGTCCAGATAGTTAAAATATATCTGAGGCCTGTTTTTAGGGACTAAATCTATGATGCATGAATAATTTATCCCAAGGGCAGAATTCAGCTCAGCAGTTGACTGTTGTTCTAGACTCTCTCCACTAGATGGCGGTCTTAGTAGGGTCTACTGTCTACTTCGAGAAACGCTAATGGCTGTTCATCTTGAGTTTACACAAGACAACAAACAGTAAAAACATAAAAATACCTTGGATAACTGAGATAAGAAAGGTTATACTTCATTGGATATTGATATAGCCTCCAAAATGGTCTTGCAGTGCTACAGGGTTATATTAAATGTGTTTTGTGTGAGAGTATCACTATGGATCAGGGATTGAACCCTCTTTGACCTTAGTCATGGTCATTGGATTTCTTTATTTGTATTTATTCTTTATTATTTAGGCAGGGAGTTCCATTGAGTCCAAGGCCTCTGTTGGAAGATGATGTAAAACGTTACAGTATATTCATACCTCTTCCCTCAGTTGGTGTGATGAACCAATGGGACATGTTGACTACCTGACTGAGACTATGAGACATACAATAAACATGGTAGCATTTAATAACTACCTTTCATTCAGATCTCTCTCTAAGTGCTTTCTCACTCGCCCAGAAACAGAAGACGCATAATTCCAAGAAATTAAAGAACCACAGTGGGAGAGGAGGGAGGGAGAGAGAGAGGGGAAGGAGTCTCTCTCTCTCTCGGCCTTGAAAGAGAGGTGTAAATGGGTACGACACATGCATGACACACACACACGCACACACGTAATACTACTAGCCACTTAACTGGCAGGGTTGGTGGACTTTAGAAAAGCAAGCGATAACTATGTTTTTTTACATTCACTTTGGCAGTAATTTCAGAACCTTGTGGTCATTTTCAAAACTAGACACAAAACTCAAAGCGGTCATCACTTGTAACTGTCACGCCCTGGCCATAGAGAGGCTTTTTATTCTCTATTTTGGTTAGGCCAGAGTGTGACTAGGGTGGGCATTCTATGTCCTTTTTTCTATGTTTTGTATTTCTATGTCTTGGCCTGGTATGGTTCTCAATCAGGGACAGCTGTCTATCGTTGTCTCTGATTGAGAACCATACTTAGGTACCCTTTTCCCCCACCTGTTTTGTGGGAAGTTAACTTTGTTCAGGGCACATAGCCCAAAGCTTCACGGTTTGGTTTTGGTCTTTGTTTTGTCTGCGTCATTTTTAATAAAAAGAAAATGTACGCTTACCATGCTGCACCTTGGTCCAGTCCTTCAGCCAGCCGTGACATGTAACACAGGCTGTCCAATGTTCAAAACATTGCATTGTGCATTCATATCTTTAAGGAAACCTTGCACTTGCAGAATCATTGGTTCAAATAACTAATTTATCATGAAATACCATAGGAACATTCATTTAGGTCACACACACACAAGATACCGATAGTTTCCCTGTGTAGTTGTTTGTACAATCATTAAATATTGTAATACATCACTGTAAAAGGACTAGTAGAGAGAATACCACAGACACAGTGGAATCATTGAACAAAATCTGAAATGTATTTTGAAATACAATAAAATCACAACATAGGTTTCTTTGAATCGAAGCAGAAATAATTAGCTACAAAAAAGAAAACAATAAAAGGTCAACTGTAGTGTTCCTCACCTGTCTTACTGTAAAACATCACTGTAGTGTTCCTCACCTGTCTTACTGTAAAACATCACTGTAGTGTTCCTCACCTGTCTTACTGTAAAACATCACTGTAGTGTTCCTCACCTGTCTTACTGTAAAACATCACTGTAGTGTTCCTCACCTGTCTTACTGTAAAACATCACTGTAGTGTTCCTCACCTGTCTTACTGTAAAACATCACTGCAGTGTTCCTCACCTGTCTTACTGTAAAACATCACTGTAGTGTTCCTCACCTGTCTTACTGTAAAACATCACTGTAGTGTTCCTCACCTGTCTTACTGTAAAACATCACTGTAGTGTTCCTCACCTGTCTTACTGTAAAACATCACTGCAGTGTTCCTCACCTGTCTTACTGTAAAACATCACTGTAGTGTTCCTCACCTGTCTTACTGTAAAACATCACTGTAGTGTTCCTCACCTGTCTTACTGTAAAACATCACTGTAGTGTTCCTCACCTGTCTTACTGTAAAACATCACTGTAGTGTTCCTCACCTGTCTTACTGTAAAAAGCAGAACAAAGGGTTGATTACTGTACTTCTATATTTCCAACAACCCTGTCTTGTGGATTTGGCCACAGGTTGTCATCCACATCACAATGGATGTTTTCATTAGCCAAACATCTTGGGAAGAATCTTCGGGCGAATCCAGGCCTGACACTGGTCTGCTGTGATGTCATTGCATGCGTCATCCATGGCCTGGAGAAGGGTGGCTTGTTCGTGAGGGCGCCTATCATATACCTTCCACCTCCTCAATAAAATCCTCAATCGGGTTAAGGAAAGGAGAGTATGGGGGTAAGTACAGGGTGGTAAATTGTGGATGGGCCTGAAACCATGCTTGCACCATTTGAGCCTGGTGGGTGGAACATGACATTATCCCACACAATGACATAGGTCACGCCATCAGCTCTACAGACCTGATTAAGCTCATCAAGAAAGGTTACAAGGAGAGCTGCATTATATGATCCAATATGAGGTCTGCATCCCACCACACCATCTTCTGATATAGCCACACATGGTGATGTTGGCCCCACATTGTCCAGGTACTTGGATGGTTGCCCGCTGGCCAATGAAATTCTGACCTCTCCTCCTTGTCTTGGCCAGGTTGAAGCCTACCTCATCCAAAAAAGAGGAATTTGCAATGGTTTTCGTCAGCATCCAGCTCCATCACCCTCTAAAAATACATTTTGGAAAGAGAATTACTGATTACAATGATGTAGAATTTTGGGCAATTTTTCACAACAGGCATCTTGAAACTAAACATACCTGAACATACTTTAACATACTCAGTCCTCAGTTGTTTCAATCTGTCCTCATTTCTTTCAAAAGGCACATGGTATAGCTGTTTTAGAGACACCTGGTGACTTTTCAGCATGCGTGCAACAGTCAGCAAACTGATGGCTTCCACATTGTTGAACATGTCGTTATTGTCCAAGATGAGCTGCCGAATTTCTGTAAGGCGAATATCATTTCTGGCCCAAACCAAATTGACTACAGCCCGCTCTTTGCTCTTGCTGCCGCTGTCTTGGTCCGTGGCCTTGTCAAATCAAATCAAATCAAATGTATTTAGAAATCCCTTCTTACATCAGCTGATATCTCAAAGTGCTGTACAGAAACCCAGCCTAAAACCCCAAACAGCAAGCAATGCAGTTGGAGAAGCATGTCCTCTACCACATTCCCCCACACCTCTCAAACGAGGCCCACGACCACCTCTCAGAAGGATTGTTTGTCCCCTGCCATTCCTTTGACCACCACGTCTTCCTCGTCTTCCTCCTCCCACTGCTTGGCCTCTATTGTGACCTGGATCACCTGCAGGCTCCACGTTATCACTATGTTGTTGTAGGTGGATACCACTCATTTCACTATTTACTCCTACCACAATGTGAAATCAATCATCAGTAACGAGTTGGCAGTATTGGAAAAGCAATTACAAGGGCCTGCATACATACACTCACCGGCCACTTTATTAGGTACACCTGCGTGTTAACGCTAATAGCCTGCTCCTTCAAACAGCGAATCATGTGGCTGCCTGCAACTCAATATATAGAGTAAATAGAGTAGAGAGCTTAAGATGTTGTTCAACCAAACATTAGAACAGGCAAGATGAGTAATCTAAGCAACTTTGACCGTGGTACGATTGTTGGTGTCACACATGCTGCCCTCCTGGGATTTTTACAGACTACAGCCTCTAGAGTTTACAGAGAACAGTGCAATACACAAAACACATTCAGTGAGGGAAAGTTCTGTGGGCAAAAATATCTTGGTAAGTGAGAGAGGTCAGAGGAGAATGTCCAGACTCATTGAAGCTAACAGAAAGGCCACAAATGCTCAAATAACAGCTGTTTAAAACAGTGGTGTGCAGAATGGCTTCTCTTAACGTACAACACCATGAATAATTCAGGCTGTTGTGGAGGCAAAAGGGGGTCCTACCCAGTACTAGATAGGTGTACCTAATAAAGTAGGTGTACAGTAATGTCAAATCTGAAAACATGGTCTGGAAAAGTGGTACATGCGACCATAGAATCAGTGTCTGATAAAGAATGATGATGAAATATTACATTCATAGATAATGTAGTCCAATGTGTTCATGTTCCAAAGTAATTGGTGTCAATAGATCTCGTTATCCTGAAACTTTCATGATCTAAACATGGAATATTGTTTGTCAGTTTCCGTAAAACTATGCATTAAGAGCAATGCAACAGTTACTTATCATTTTGATCAGTTGTATCAATGGCTAGTTAGATCATTGTAATGAAATGAATAGACAGTCATCTCAGATGCAATGTCTGAATTGCGTTTTGCTATTTTGTCATTTTGAACAGGTGATTTTAGTTCAATGAACAAATGATCTTAGCTTTATGTGTGTTGCATCCAAGCAATTGGAAAAAGTGTTAGAATTTTGAAAAATGTGCATTTTGATCATCGGTTGTGAATTTTGTGTCGAGAGTTCTGAAAAATGACATCAAGGTTCTGAAATTTGTGCCAAAGTGATTGTAAAAAACTGTAAATATGCTGAATAAGACTCACATTGCTTTCAATTTTTACCCATCAGTCAGGAGGATACAGACAGCTCAAGAGGTATGCTTAGATATGCAGAGAAATATACACAGAATCAAAAATATACATAGAATTCAGCATAATGATTATGGCTCTAGATTGCAGGAAAAAGCTGTTTCAGGTGTTTGAGAAATACAAAATTCTCCTTCACACACACCGTGGCCTTAAACAGTCTCTCTCTCTCTCTTTTCCGCTTGCATATACAAACACATGTGACCAGGTTTGAGGTTTTCAATGGGGGGGTGTTGGATTACCTGTGAGTGTAACTGGGGACAACTGAGTGGGAACATGAACAAGTAGCATATACTGTATTGCATAGTAAAAATCTTAGTAAAAAGTACAAATAATTGGAGCATTTAAATAAAAATTGGCCAAAAACGCAAACTCAGCTCCATCCTTCATTGAATGAGATGGCTCAGTAATTACAAAAACATCTCATATTGCCAGCTGCTTTAATTTGTTTTTCATTGGCAAGATTAGCAAATGTAGGCATGACATGGCAACAACAAATTCTGAACATCCATATCCAAGCATAACAGACCAAATGATGAAAGACAAGGATTGAAATGTTGAATTCCATGAAGTGAGTGGAAGAGGTGATTTTTTTTTGGGGGGGGGTCTATCAACAATGATAAACCACCTCGTACTGACAACTTGGCTGGAAAATGTCTGAGGATTGTAGTGGACTATATTGACACTCTTATTTGTCACCTCTTCAATCTTAGCCTACAATGCTATTTCACAGTAAACAAATTAACAACTGATGTTCAGCATGCTTCTAGGGAAGGACACTCAACAAGCACAGCACTTACACAAATGACTGATGATTGGCTGAAATAAAAGGAATAATTAGAAGACTGTGGCAGCTGTTTTGTTAGATGTAAGTGCGGTTTAAGACATTATCGATAATAGTCTACTACTGAAAGAAACGTAGGTGTTCTGGCTTCACGTCCTCTGCTATATCATAGATTGAGAGTTACTAAGAGAACACAGAGGGTGTTCTTTAATGGAAGCCTCTCTAACGTAAACCAGGTAGAGTTTGGCATACCTCAAGGTAGCTTTTTTCTACATTGATGACTCAACTTTATACACGTCAGCTACCACAGCAAGTGAAACCACTGCAGCCCTTGACAAAGAGCTGCAGTCAGTCTTAGAATGGCTGACTAGTAATACGCTAGTCATACATATACTGAGTGTTCAAAACATGCTCTTTCCATGACACAGACTGACCAGGTGAATCCAGGTGAATGCTATGATCCCTTATTGATGTCACCTATTAAATCCACTTCAATCATTGTAGATGAAGGGGTGTAGACAGGTTAAAGAAGGATGTTTAAGCCTTGAAATAATTGAGACATGGATTGTGTATGTGTGCCATTCAGAGGTTGTGTGTGTGTGTGTGCCAATCAGAGGTTGTGTGTGTGTGTGTGCCATTCAGAGGTTGTGTGTGCCATTCAGAGGTTGTGTGTGTGTGTGTGCCATTCAGAGGTTGTGTGTATGTGTGTGCCATTCAGAGGTTGTGTGTATGTGCGCCATTCAGAGGTTGTGTGTGTGTGTGTGCCATTCAGAGGTTGTGTGTATGTGTGTGCCATTCAGAGGTTGTGTGTATGTGCGCCATTCAGAGGTTGTGTGTGTGTGTGTGCCATTCAGAGGTTGTGTGTGTGTGTGTGCCATCCAGAGGTTGTGTGTGTGTGTGTGCCATCCAGAGGTTGTGTGTGTGTGTGTGCCATCCAGAGGTTGTGTGTGTGTGTGCCATCCAGAGGTTGTGTGTGTGTGCCATTCAGAGGTTGTGTGTGTGTGTGTGCCATTCAGAGGTTGTGTGTGTGTGTGTGCCATTCAGAGGTTGTGTGTGTGTGTGCCATTCAGAGGTTGTGTGTATGTGTGCCATTCAGAGGTTGTGTGTGTGTGTGCCATTCAGAGGTTGTGTGTGTGTGTGTGTCACGGCAAATTGAGTGTCACGATCGTCCTCCTCTTCGTCTGAAGAGGAGAGGCGAGAAGGATCAGAGGACCAATATGCGGCGTGGTAAGTGTCCATGGTGAATCTTTAATAAAGAAAGACTGAACACTATGCAAAAGAGTAACGAAAACAATAAACCAAATACGACCGTGAAGCTACAAAATGAGACCTGTGCTGACACAAGCCACTAACATAGACAATCACCCACAAACAAACAGTGCAACCCAGGCTACCTAAGTATGATTCTCAATCAGAGACAACTAATGACACCTGCCTCTGATTGAGAACCATACTAGGCCGAAAACATAGAAATGCCCCAAAACATAGAAAAACAAACATAGACTGCCCACCCAACTCACGCCCTGACCATACTAAATAAATACAAAACAACGGAAATAAAGGTCAGAACGTGACAGTACCCCCCCCCAAAGGTGCGGACTCCGGCCGCAAAACCTTGACCTATAGGGGAGGGTCTGGGTGGGCGTCTGTCCGCGGTGGCGGCTCTGGCGCGGGACGCGGACCCCACCTCATCATTGTCTTAGTCCGCCTTATTGTCCGCCTCCGTGGCTCTCTCAGTATGACCACCCCTCTCAATGACCCCACTGGACAGAGGGGCAGCTCGGGACAGAGGGACAGCTGCTCGGGACAGAGAGACAGCTGCTCTGGGCAGAGGGGCTCCGGCAGCGGCGCCGGACAGGCGGGGGGCTCCGGCAGCGGCGCCGGACAGGCGGGGGGCTCCGGCGCCGGACAGGCGGGAGGCTCCGGCAGCGGCGCCGGACAGGCGGGGGGCTCCGGCGCCGGACAGGCGGGAGGCTCCGGCAGCGGCGCCGGACAGGCGGGAGGCTCCGGCAGCGGCGCCGGACAGGCGGGAGGCTCCGGCAGCGGCGCCGGACAGGCGGGAGGCTCCGGCAGAGGCGCCGGACAGGCGGGAGGCGCCGGACAGGCGGGAGGCTCCGGCAGAGGCGCCGGACAGGCGGGAGGCTCCGGCAGAGGCGCCGGACAGGCGGGAGACTCCGGCAGAGGCGCCGGACAGGCGGGAGACTCCGGCAGAGGCGCCGGACAGGCGGGAGACTCCGGCAGAGGCGCCGGACAGGCGGGAGACTCCGGCAGCGGCGCCGGACAGGCGGGAGACTGCGGCAGCGGCGCCGGACAGGCGGGAGACTCCGGCAGCGGCGCCGGACAGGCGGGAGACTCCGGCAGCGGCGCCGGACAGGCGGGAGACTCCGGCAGCGGCGCCGGACAGGCGGGAGACTCCGGCAGCGGCGCCGGACAGGCGGGAGACTCCGGCAGCGGCGCCGGACAGGCGGGAGACTCCGGCAGCGGCGCCGGACAGGCGGGAGACTCCGGCAGCGGCGCCGGACAGACAGGACCACCTGCAGGGAGGAGACAGAGAGACAGCCTGGTGCGTGGGGCTGCCACAGGAACCACCAGGCTGGGAAGACCTTCAGGAGGCTTGGGGTTAAGAGGAGGCACCTGAAAGACCGGGCTGTGGGGGAGCACTGGAGATCTAGTGCTTACTACACGCACCTCTCCCTTCGGCTCCATTCCCACAGTCGCCCGGTACGAGCGGAGCGCGGGCAGAGGACGCACTGCACCCTCCCAGCGCCCCGGAGACACAGCACGCAGAGCCGGCGCAGGATACCCTGGGCCAAAACTGCGTACCGGCGACCAGACCCGCTGAGCAGGCACCATACGCCCTGGCTCGATGCCCGCACTCGCATGACACTCTCGGGGGGCTGTCCTATAGCGCACCGGGCTATGGACACGTACTGGCGACACCGTGCGCTTAACCGCATAACACAGTGCCTGCCCAGTATCGCGCTGCTTATAATAAGCACGAGGGGTGAGCGCAGGTCTGCTACCTGGCTTAGCTCCACCCCTCGTGTGCCCCCCCCCAAAAAAAATTTGGGGCTGTCTCTCGTACCTGTCGCACTGCCGTGCTGCCTCCTCATATCGCCGCCGCTCAGCTTTCGCTGCCTCCAGCTCTGCTTTGGGGCGGAGATATTCCCCAGCCTGTGCCCAGGGTCCCTCTCCGTTCAGTATCTCCTCCCATGTCCAGGAGTCCTGTGATACCGGCCGCTGTTGTTGTTGCTGCTGCTGCTGCTGTCGTCGCTGTTTTCTACCACGCCGCTTGGTCCTTGGTTGGTGGGTGATTCTGTCACGATCGTCCTCCTCTTCGTCTGAAGAGGAGAGGCGAGAAGGATCAGAGGACCAATATGCGGCGTGGTAAGTGTCCATGGTGAATCTTTAATAAAGAAAGACTGAACACTATGCAAAAGAGTAACGAAAACAATAAACCAAATACGACCGTGAAGCTACAAAATGAGACCTGTGCTGACACAAGCCACTAACATAGACAATCACCCACAAACAAACAGTGCAACCCAGGCTACCTAAGTATGATTCTCAATCAGAGACAACTAATGACACCTGCCTCTGATTGAGAACCATACTAGGCCGAAAACATAGAAATGCCCCAAAACATAGAAAAACAAACATAGACTGCCCACCCAACTCACGCCCTGACCATACTAAATAAATACAAAACAACGGAAATAAAGGTCAGAACGTGACATTGAGGCTGTTCTGAGGGAGGAAGTGATGGTGCAACTCAATATTAGTAAGGTGTTCCTAATGTTTTATATACTCAGTGTATAGAAAAAACTAAAAGTATTGTATTTGGGACAAATCATTCACTACACGCCTACACTTCATTTAAATCTTACACTGAATAATGTGTTATTGAGCAAGTTGCGATGACTAAACTGCTTGGTGTAACCCTGGATTGTAAACTGACATGGTCAAAACACACTGATACCACAGTAGCTAAGATGGGGAGAAGTCTGTCCATAATAAAGCGCTACTCTGCCATCTTGACATCACAATCAACTAAACAAGTCCTACAGGCCCTAGTTTCATCACACCTGGACTACTGCCCAGTATTATGGTTAAGAGCCATGAAGTAGAACACAGTCAAATTCCAGTTGTCCCAGGACAGGGCAGCACGGCTGGCCCTTAAATGTACACGGAGAGCTAACATCAATAACATGCATGTCAATCTCTCCTGGCTCAAAGAAGAGGACAGATTGACTGCATCACTACTTGTCTTTGTGAGAAGTATTGACATGTTGAAAGCACCAAATTTGTAATAATGCATTTGATGATGTAGGCTGTTTGTTGTGTTTTGCTGTGATGTAATTGTTTTAATACTGTTTGGACCCCAGGAAAAGTAGCTGCTGCCTTGGCATGGTGATCCTAACAAATACTAAATACTATTATTTACCCAAGATAACCTGGTGCACCCTCCTCCTCCATACTAGGTCATCCAACTGAGTGTGTGTGTGTGTGTGTGTGTGTGTGTGTGTGTGTGTGTGTGTGTGTGTGTGTGTGTGTGTGTGTGTGTGTGTGTGTGTGTGTGTGTGTGTGTGTGTGTGTGTGTGTGTGTGTGTGTGTGTGTGTGTGTGTGTGTGCGCGCGCGTGGACGAGAGGCATGTTGTTCCATTGCAATAACTACATGTGGTTATGTAATTACGCTGTGCTATGCTAAGTAGGGGAGAGAATAACCCACAAACCGTGTCTCTGAATGGAAAACTAGGGCTTTTCCTGGCCAAAATGACTGGTATTTACATATTTTATGCTAAGTATGCTTCCAGTTCCAGTATTAGTAGGTCTCAGTCTCTTTACATGACAATGCTGAATATAGGACTATGTTAAGCTTTACTAAGGTATGAACATGAATTTGAATCTGGGAAAAAAACAGAATTTGTTTTCTGTCAGAACAGTATTCCTCTGATGTATTTTCTGTTTGCTTTCTTACTTAAGAGGGCACTGGGGTAGTCTGTATGTCTATCCATCCAGCCCACCTCTACTTTCTTACTTAAGAGGGCACTGGGGTAGTCTGTATGTCTATCCATCCAGCCCACCTCTGCTATCTCCCTACCCCAAAATAGATATGCAAGTAAACATATCTATCCTACAGTGTTGCATACAATTATAGAATTTCTCAAGTCTGGCATCAGTGAGGGGGTAGGGATTTGGGAACGCTATCGGACCACAGGCTGGGTTCCTGTAAATGAGAAGCCTGATGATATCCTAAAACAAACATGTTGGCTTTGCTAAAGACATGACGGCTGCCAAGGCACAGAGGTCCAGCCACTGACCGCGAGACCAGACCTCCCAGTCTCTCAGTCTCTCTCTCCCTCCACTACCTCCCCCCAGACCTGAGAGGGAAAGAGAGACAGATAGATAAATAGAGAGAGAGAATGAGTGAGAGAGTGAGAGAGAGAGAGAGAGAGAGAGAGAGGGAGTGAGAGAGAGAGAGAGAGTGCGAGAGAGAGACAGAGAGAGAGAAACAGAGAGTGAGAGAGAATGAGAGAGAGAGAGAATGAGTGAGAGAGAGCGAGAGAGGGGGGGGGTGCTGCCATTACCCAGGGTGCTCTGCAGTGGTAGTGTGTGATGACCACAGGAGAGGAGAATTCCACTCCGACCGCAAACGGTTCAGCAAGTTCAGCCAAGGTTGCTCAACACAGCGGCCACTCTCTGGAGCAGGGTTTGGCTTGAACCCTTGCCCAGTCACGGTCACAGAGGTTAAACACTAAGTGACCGCTGGCTGGTCATGTGACCAGGGTGATCACTGAACGCTTCCTTTCCATTGTGCTCTTCATCACTTTTAACCTTATAAGTTCTGGATAAGAATGGGCAAATCAAATCCTAGAACATTGTTTTATGCTGACCCAACATGCATGAACACTGACCAAGTGTAGTAGCTTTGCTTAAGGAGCCTAGCTACTCCTCCTGGAACAGGTGGACCTCCACACCATCACATTATATATTTATTTCACTTTTATTGAAGCAGCGTGATGAGACATAAATGAACACATCAATACACAACAATTACACTATGCATATCTACATACAGTGCCTTGCGAAAGTATTCGGCCCCCTTGAACTTTGCGACCTTTTGCCAGATTTCAGGCTTCAAACATAAAGATATAAAACTGTATTTTTTTGTGAAGAATCAACAACAAGTGGGACACAATCATGAAGTGGAACGACATTTATTGGATATTTCAAACTTTTTTAACAAATCAAAAACTGAAAAATTGGGCGTGCAAAATTATTCAGCCCCTTTACTTTCAGTGCAGCAAACTCTCTCCAGAAGTTCAGTGAGGATCTCTGAATGATCCAATGTTGACCTAAATGACTAATGATGATAAATACAATCCACCTGTGTGTAATCAAGTCTCCGTATAAATGCACCTGCACTGTGATAGTCTCAGAGGTCCGTTAAAAGCGCAGAGAGCATCCTGAAGAACAAGGAACACACCAGGCAGGTCCGAGATACTGTTGTGAAGAAGTTTAAAGCCGGATTTGGATACAAAAATATTTCCCAAGCTTTAAACATCCCAAGGAGCACTGTGCAAGCGATAATATTGAAATGGAAGGAGTATCAGACCACTGCAAATCTACCAAGACCTGGCCGTCCCTCTAAACTTTCAGCTCATACAAGGAGAAGACTGATCAGAGATGCAGCCAAGAGGCCCATAATCACCCTGGATGAACTGCAGAGATCTACAGCTGAGGTGGGAGACTCTGTCCATAGGACAACAATCAGTCGTATATTGCACAAATCTGGCCTTTATGGAAGAGTGGCAAGAAGAAAGCCATTTCTTAAAGATATCCATAAAAAGTGTTGTTTAAAGTTTGCCACAAGCCACCTGGGAGACACACCAAACATGTGGAAGAAGGTGCTCTGGTCAGATGAAACTTTTTGGCAACAATGCAAAATGTTATGTTTGGCGTAAAAGCAACACAGCTCATCACCCTGAACACACCATCCCCACTGTCAAACATGGTGGTGGCAGCATCATGGTTTGGGCCTGCTTTTCTTCAGCAGGGACAGGGAAGATGGTTAAAATTGATGGGAAGATGGATGGAGCCAAATACAGGACCATTCTGGAAGAAAACCTGATGGAGTCTGCAAAAGACCTGAGACTGGGACGGAGATTTGTCTTCCAACAAGACAATGTTCCAAAACATAAAGCAAAATCTACAATGGAATGGTTCAAAAATAAACATATCCAGGTGTTAGAATGGCCAAGTCAAAGTCCAGACCTGAATCCAATCGAGAATCTGTGGAAAGAACTGAAAACTGCTGTTCACAAATGCTCTCCATCCAACCTCACTGAGCTCGAGCTGTTTTGCAAGGAGGAATGGGAAAAAATGTCAAGTCTCTCGATGTGCAAAACTGATAGAGACATACCCCAAGCGACTTACAGCTGTAATCGCAGCAAAAGGTGGCGCTACAAAGTATTAACTTAAGGGGGCTGAATAATTTTGCACGCCCAATTTTTCCGTTTTTGATTTGTTAAAAAAGTTTGAAATATCCAATAAATGTCGTTCCACTTCATGATTGTGTCCCACTTGTTGTTGATTCTTCACAAAAAAATACAGTTTTATATCTTTATGTTTGAAGCCTGAAATGTGGCAAAAGGTCGCAAAGTTCAAGGGGGCCGAATACTTTCGCAAGGCACTGTATATACACATCAATTACACTATGCACATCTACATATATACACATCAATTACACTATGCATATCTACATATATACACATCAATTACACTATGCATATCTACCTATATACACATCAATTACACTATGCATATCTACATATATACACATCAATTACACTATGCATATCTACATATATACACATCAATTACACTATGCATATCTACATATATACACATCAATTACACTATGCATATCTACATATATACACATCAATTACACTATGCATATCTACCTATATACACATCAATTACACTATGCATATCTACATACAGTATATACATATCAATTACACTGTGCATATCTACATACAGTATATACATATCAATTACACTGTGCATATCTACATACAGTATATACATATCAATTACACTATGCATATCTACATACAGTATATACATATCAATTACACTATGCATATCTACATACAGTATATACATATCAATTACACTATGCATATCTACATACAGTATATACATATCAATTACACTATGCATATCTACATACAGTATATACATATCAATTACACTATGCATATCTACATACAGTATATACATATCAATTACACTATGCATATCTACATACAGTATATACATATCAATTACACTATGCATATCTACATACAGTATATACATATCAATTACACTATGCATATCTACATACAGTATATACATATCAATTACACTATGCATATCTACATACAGTATATACATATCAATTACACTATGCATATCTACATACAGTATATACATATCAATTACACTATGCATATCTACATACAGTATATACATATCAATTACACTATGCATATCTACATACAGTATATACATATCAATTACACTATGCATATCTACATACAGTATATACATATCAATTACACAAAACACAAGAAGCAAAATACAAACACGTTCATCAGTAAATAAGGCCCTGTAACATCGAGAGCAGGGGCCTCCAACCCGGTTCCTGGAGAGCTACCCTCCTGTAGGTGTTTAACTCCAACCCTGTTCCTGGAGAGCTACCCTCCTGTAGGTGTTTAACTCCAACCCTGTTCCTGGAGAGCTACCCTCCTGTAGGTTTTAACTCCAACCCTGTTCCTGGAGAGCTGTTCTCTCCAACCCTGTTCCTGGAGGATTACCCTCCTGTAGGTTTTAACTCCAACCCTGTTCCTGGAGAGCTACCCTCCTGTAGGTTTTAACTCCAACCCTGTTCCTGGAGAGCTGTTCTCTCCAACCCTGTTCCTGGAGGATTACCCTCCTGTAGGTTTTAACTCCAACCCTGTTCCTGGAGAGCTACCCTTCTGTAGGTGTTCTCTCCAACCCTGTTCCTGGAGGAATACCCTCCCTGTAGGTTTTAACTCCAATCCTGTTCCTGTAGAGCTACCTTCCTGTAGGTGTTCTCTCCAGCCCTGTTCCTGGAGAGCTACCCTCCTGTAGGTGTTCTCTCCAACCCTGTTCCTGGAGAGCTACCGTCCTGTAGGTGTTCTCTCCAACCCTTTTCCTGGAGAGCTACCCTCCTCTAGGTGTTCTCTCCAACCCTGTTTCTGGAGAGCTACCCTCCTGTAGGTGTTCTCTCCAACCCTGTTCCTGGAGAGCTACCCTCCTGTAGGTGTTCTCTCCAACCCTGTTCCTGGAGAGCTACCCTCCTGTAGGTGTTCTCTCCAACCCTGTTCCTGGAGAGCTACCCTCCTGTAGGTGTTCTCTCCAACCCTGTTCCTGGAGAGCTACCCTCCTGTAGGTGTTCTCTCCAACCCTGTTCCTGGAGAGCTACCCTCCTGTAGGTGTTCTCTCCAACCCTGTTCCTGGAGGATTACCGTCCTGTAGGTTTCCAGGGTTAGCCAACCCTGAGTCCATGTCTGGTAACTGGGTGGGTTAGTGACGGGATCTCCAGGGTTAGCCATCCCTGAGTCCATGTCTGGTAACTGGGTGGGTTAGTGACGGGATCTCCAGGGTTAGCCATCCCTAATTATCAAAAAAACAGAGCAAACTAGAATGCTATTTGTCCCTAAACAGAGAGTATACAGTGGCAGAATACCTGACCACTGTGATTGACCCAAAATGAAGGAAATCTTTGACTATGTACAGTGAGACTTGCTATTGAGAAAGGCAGCCGTAGGCTCTCAAGAGCAGACAGGATATGTGCACACTGCCCAAAAAATGAGGTGGAAACTGAGCAGCACTTCCTAAACTCTCGCCAAATGTGTGACCATATTAGAGACACATATTTACCTCAGATTACACAGACCCACAAAGAATTCCAAAACAAACCCAATTTTGATAATCTCCCTATTGGGAGATGTGTGAAAATAAGACAATGGCAAACAGTGAGGAACAAACACAATTGTAAATACAACCCATATATATGTTTATTTATTTGCCCTTTTGTATGGTAACCATTTGCACGTAATATAACATTTTAAATGTCCTTAATCTTTTGGAACTTTTGTGAATGTAATGTTTACTGTAATTATGTGTATTGGTTTTTTTTCACTTTTGTTTATTATCTATTTAAATTAAATTGAACATTGAATTGAGAGAGAGAGAGAGTGGGGGGCAGAGGGAGATGGGGGGTGAGAGAGAGAGAGAGAGAGAGACAGGGGAGGGAGAGAGAGAGAGGGGAGAGATGGGGGGAGAGAGAGAGAGACAGGGGAGGGAGAGAGAGAGAGGGGAGAGAAGGGGGGAGAGAGAGAGAGACAGGGGAGGGAGAGAGAGAGAGGGGAGAGAAGGGGGAGAGAGAGAGACAGGTGTGTGTGTGAGAGAGAGAGACCCATGTTTATGTATTGTGAGAGGGTAGAGAACTGCAAGAGTCTGGGAATGTGAACATAAACAGCGTGTGCATGGGTTTGTGTGTGTGGCGTGTGTGTGTCTGACAGTGGGAAAGAATCTCAGTCAGGAGCCCTCACAATGACCCTGCAGCCACAGTATTCACATGTCACCCATCCACCCTGTTACAAAAGGCAGGAGGAGAGGCTCCTATACCACTATTCGTCTCCTGTAACCTGCAGTGCCTCTCCTCTCCTCACCTCCTCCTTCCTCAATTCCCCTCCTCTCCTCCTCTCCTTTCTCCTGCCCTCCACTCTTCCCCTCCTCTCCTTTCCTCTCCTCCTTTCCAGTCATCACCTCCTCTCTTCCCCTCCTCTCATCCTCCCTTCCCCTCTCCTCCTCTCTTGCTCTCCTCTCTTCCTCTCCTCCCCTCCTCTCCTCCTCTCCCCTCCTCCCTTCCTCTCCTCCACTCTTCCCCTCCTCTCCTCCCCTCCTCTCCTCAATTCTCTTCCCCTCCTCTCCTCAATTCTCCTCCTCTCCTCTCCTCTCCTCTCCTCTCCTCTCCTCTCCTCTCCTCTCCTCTCCTCTCCTCTCCTCTCCTCTCCTCTCCTCTCCTCCTTTCCAGTCATCACCTCAATTCCCCTCCTCCCCTCCTCTCCTCCCCTCTTCCCCTCCTCTCCCCCTCTCTTCCTCTCCTCCCCTCCTCTCCTCTCCTTTTCTCCTCCTCCCTTCCTCTCCTTCTCTCCCCTCCTTTACTTTCCTCTCCTCTCCTCTCCTCTCCTCTCCTCTCGAATGGTTCTTCATGGTTTACTGACCTTTCACCCACACACTCACATACACAGATTGCAAAGCACAGAACCACATTAGTGAAGTGAGGAAAGTGAACTAATGAGTTTGGCTGGAGTGTGTGACCTCCTAGATTAATTGACTGTGACTGTGATATGTGGTTGTCTTACCTAACTACCTTAAGATGAATGCACTAACTGTCAGTCACTTTGGATAAGAGTGTCTGCTAAATGACTCAAATGTAATGTTAATGTAATTAAGGAGAATCCTATTATCCACCCCAGATGTTACAGAATCCTTCTGGACTTTCTCTCTGACCGTGTCATGGCTGACGAACTGTCTATCTCTGCTGGAGCAACGGTTGGATTACCACATGAGAGTTCATCATACCTCTCCTCTCCTCTCCTCTCCTCTCCTCTCCTCTCCTCTCCTCTCCTCTCCTCTCCTCTCCTCTCCTCTCCTCTCCTCTCCTCTCCCCCCTCCCCTCCTCTCTCCCTCCTCCTCCTCTCCGGTCCACCCTCCTCTCCACCACCCCCCCTCCTCCTCTGCCTTCCACCCTTCAACCCTCTACAGCCTACATAGAGGACAAGATGGAGGACAGGAAAGGAAGAGGAGGACAAGAGGAGGAGGGGGGAGAATCGGACAGCATGTTGAAGAGTAATGGGAACACTAGGCTTGAGGGTCAATCCAGCCACACAAGTTATACAACCAACCTGTCCACCCTCCTCTCCTCATCTCCTCTCCACCCTCTTCTCCAACCTCCTCTCATCTCCTTATCTCCTCCTCTCTGGTATCTGAGAACACTGGGCCTTAGAGTTAATCCAGCCACACAAGTTATACAACACACCTGTTTCCTGTTTCCCAACTCAACCAGATATTATGGTTAAGTCTCAAAAGGCATCCTATTCACTATATAGTGCACTGCCTTTGGGAGAGGGTTCATAGGGCTCCTGTTGATACCTGGAGTGTTGACACTTAATACTGTAAACGCTAAGAAATGTAACACTGAGAGTGATTGTCTATTTACTTTGGTCCTTATGTGGACACTCCTCAGTGACATTGTGTTTGAACTTTAATAAAATCTCTGAATCGGCTTCGCACACATCTATTTTGTTTGAGTCCAAACTTCTGTTCTATTCTGTCTGAGTACGCAGACCAGTTGAAGAGTTATCTATATCCTACAGTATGGGGACTTTGGACAGAGTTATCTACTTCCTACTGTAGGGGGACTTTGGACAGAGTTTTCTACTTCCTACAGTATGGGGACTTTGGACAGAGTTTTCTACTTCCTACAGTATGGGGACTTTGGACAGAGTTATCTACTTCCTACAGTATGGGGACTTTGGACAGAGTTTTCTACTTCCTACAGTATGGGGACTTTGGACAGAGTTATCTACTTCCTACTGTATGGGGACTTTGTACAGAGTTATCTACTTCCTACAGTATGGGGACTTTGGACAGAGTTATCTACTTCCTACAGTATGGGGACTCTGGACAGAGTTTTCTACTTCCTACAGTATGGGGACTTTGGACAGAGTTATCTACTTCCTACAGTATGGGGACTCTGGACAGAGTTTTCTACTTCCTACAGTATGGTGACTTTGGACAGAGTTATCTACTTCCTACTGTATGGGGACTATGGACAGAGTTATCTACTTCCTACAGTATGGGGACTCTGGACAGAGTTATCTACTTCCTACAGTATGGGGACTTTGGACAGAGTTATCTACTTCCTACAGTATGGGGACTCTGGACAGAGTTATCTACTTCCTACTGTATGGGGACTCTGGACAGAGTTATCTACTTCCTACAGTATGGGGACTTTGGACAGAGTTATCTACTTCCTACAGTATGGGGACTCTGGACAGAGTTATCTACTTCCTACAGTATGGGGACTTTGTACAGAGTTATCTACTTCCTACTGTATGGGGACTTTGTACAGAGTTATCTACTTCCTACAGTATGGGGACTTTGGACAGAGTTATCTACTTCCTACAGTATGGGGACTCTGGACAGAGTTTTCTACTTCCTACAGTATGGGGACTTTGGACAGAGTTATCTACTTCCTACAGTATGGGGACTCTGGACAGAGTTTTCTACTTCCTACAGTATGGGGACTTTGGACAGAGTTATCTACTTCCTACAGTATGGGGACTTTGGACAGAGTTATCTACTTCCTACAGTATGGGGACTCTGGACAGAGTTTTCTACTTCCTACAGTATGGGGACTTTGGACAGAGTTATCTACTTCCTACAGTATGGGGACTCTGGACAGAGTTTTCTACTTCCTACAGTATGGGGACTTTGTACAGAGTTATCTACTTCCTACTGTATGGGGACTATGGACAGAGTTATCTACTTCCTACAGTATGGGGACTTTGGACAGAGTTATGTAATTCCTACGGTATGGGGACTCTGGACAGAGTTATCTACTTCCTACAGTATGGGGACTCTGGACAGAGTTATCTACTTCCTACAGTATGGGGACTCTGGACAGAGTTTTCTACTTCCTACAGTATGGGGACTTTGGACAGAGTTATCTACTTCCTACTGTATGGGGACTATGGACAGAGTTATCTACTTCCTACAGTATGGGGACTTTGGACAGAGTTATCTACTTCCTACAGTATGGGGACTTTGGACAGAGTTATCTACTTCCTACTGTATGGGGACTCTGGACAGAGTTATCTACTTCCTACAGTATGGGGACTTTGGACAGAGTTATCTACTTCCTACAGTATGGGGACTTTGTACAGAGTTATCTACTTCCTACAGTATGGGGACTATGGACAGAGTTATCTACTTCCTACTGTATGGGGACTTTGGACAGAGTTATCTACTTCCTACTGTATGGGGACTATGGACAGAGTTATCTACTTCCTACAGTATGGGGACTTTGTACAGAGTTATCTACTTCCTACAGTATGGGGACTTTGTACAGAGTTATCTACTTCCTACTGTATGGGGACTTTGGACAGAGTTATCTACTTCCTACAGTATGGGGACTATGGACAGAGTTATCTACTTCCTACAGTATGGGGACTTTGGACAGAGTTATCTACTTCCTACAGTATGGGGACTATGGACAGAGTTATCTACTTCCTACAGTATGGGGACTTTGGACAGAGTTATCTACTTCCTACTGTATGGGGACTATGGACAGAGTTATCTCCTACCTACAGTATGGGGACTTTGTACAGGAGGACAGGAGCTGAGACATGAAGGGAGGAGGGGAGGAGGAGAGCAAGAGAAGAGAGGGAGATAGGACTTTAGAGGTGAGTGGGTTTATCCTGCTAAACTCATCAGGGGTCCTGTAGGTTGGGGAGATGTTCACATAGGGGCCCATTTTACATGACTTCACAGAGGCTCCATGGATTCTGTCCTGATTATATCGACGCTATGAGAGCCCACCTGTGAAATGTTAAAAACACTGTAGAGTTCTGTCTTTTTACTAGCAATTGGTGCACTTTCCCCAGTGGTTTAGGAACAATTGACAAAATGACTTGTCTTTTATTGGTTGCAATGAGATCAAACTATTTCAGTTCCTCTACCTTTCCTTATCCTGAAATCATATTGACCCTTGATTGGAATAAAACTGGAAAGGCTATTGACTCATTTAGTTGTATTAATCTGTGAGTATTTGCACCTGTTTACCACTTGTAATGCACTTTGTCCCAGTACTAAACACTCTGTGAGTGTGTGTATTACGTCAGGCGGGTGCTGTAAAAGACATATGAAATAGCTCAAAGTTGAAAGCAGAGCGCTGTTTATAAGGAGTAGTGTGCCAATGATTGTCTACTCCTATCTATGCCAAACAAGGTTAAAGGGTGACTGCACTTCCTGTTATGGCCTTGTTTTAGATTTGGATCATTAAGAAATGCCAGCGGCCATGACCGAATTTAAATGCGAGTTGGTTTCGGGGTGTGGTTTGATGTGGATGTCTCTTGTGTGTGTTTACAGGTGGGAAGTGTTATCCAAATTATTTTGCCAATTAACTTCAGCCGGCTGGTGTGCGACTGTGGCAAATTTGGTTTGACATTGGATAACCTATCTCCTATAGTTAGGAACCGTCAATACATTACAATGTAAATTAGACAATATTTTCATGTTGTACACCTTTTAGTTGTATCAGTAAACACTTTCAATATTTATACATTAATTTCTACAATTTATAGTTGGTTTGGGGGTTTTAAGTGATTGACATTTGGAGCTATTGTAAATGCTTACCGATTGCCCTTAACTAGCCCGATAGGGATATCCAAAGTCAACCCAAATATTACCATGGGCATTACGAGTTGTGTGCTGCTGCACTCTGAATTGATGATTACTTGTGTGCTGCCAGCTGTGGGCATGTGGGCAGGGTTGAAACAAACCCAACCTTCATTTACATTGTGATACAGTCACTCCTTTTGTCACGAGACTGACTTCATGTCCAGAATGATCCTATTTGGTCCTTATGTGGACACTCCTTAATGACATTGTGCTTGAACTATTTAATAAAATCTCTGAATCGGCTTCGCACACATACATTTTGTTTGAGTCCAAACTCCTGGCCTATTCTGTCTGAGTATGCAGACCAGTTGTAGAGTTATCTACTTCCTACAGTATGGGGACTTTGGACAGAGTTATCTACTTCCTACAGTATGGGGAATTTGGACAGAGTTATGTAATTCCTACAGTATGGGGACTCTGGACAGAGTTATCTACTTCCTACAGTATGGGGACTTTGGACAGAGTTATCTACTTCCTACAGTATGGGGACTTTGTACAGAGTTATCTACTTCCTACAGTATGGGGAATTTGGACAGAGTTATCTACTTCCTACAGTATGGGGACTCTGGACAGGAGGACAGGAGCTGAGACATGAAGGGAGGAGGGGAGGAGGAGGGCAAGAGAAAGAGGGGGAGGTAGGACTTTAGAGGTGAGTGGGTCTATCCTGCTAAACTCATCAGGGGTCCTGCAGTACGTTCTGACAGTAGAATAAATGTTTCTGACTCATATCGATGACACATAGGCTGTTTTCTAAATTAGACAGTTAAGCTTTATCATTGTCATGCTGTGTATGAGAATATAACAGAGGAGGAGGCAGAGAGAGTGTATGGAGGAGAGAGAGTATTTGGAGGAGGAGAGAGGGTGTATGGGGGAGGAGAGACGGTGTATGTATTGTATGTCTGTGTACAACTTCCTTTTTACCATCCCACTCTCTGTTATTGGAACCAGGCCTTAGCCATCTCCTGGAGAGGCGCCGTCTACATGAGCCCACATCCTCTGAAGACTCCCCCCAAATCCTCTACACAGCCCTCCCCAAACCCTCTACACAGCCCCCCAAACCCTCTACACAGCTCCCCAAACCCTCTACACAGCCCCCCAAATCCTCTACACAGCCCCCCAAACCCTCTACACAGTCCTCCCCAAACCCTCTACACAGCCCCCCAAACCCTCTACACAGTCCTCCTCAAACCCTCTACACAGCCCCCCAAACCCTCTACACAGCCCCCGAAACCCTCTACACAGCCCCCCCAAATTCTCTACACAGTCTCCCTAAACCCTCTACACATGCCCCCCATATTCTCTACACAGCCCCCCAAACCCTCTACACAGCCCCCGAAACCCTCTACACAGCCTCCCTAAACTAGCTCCACTCTCCCACCTGGAACCCCACACTCCTTCCCCTTATCCCCTACTCCTCTCATCTCCTCTTCCTTCCCCAGTCAGAACTACAAAGCCACGCAACCCGAAGCCTGTGGCCTAGTGTTTCACTTCGGGCCTGTCTGTGACGGGAAGCCACATGAGAGAGAGACACTGTCAGGGAGAGCAGAGAGAGGCACTTATGGCTGTAAGAGAATCTCTCTCTCTCTGTTCCTTTATTCCCCCACTGGAAATAAGAGAATGAGAGGTTCCCAGCCACATGTTTATATAGTCAACCGCCTGGTTCTCCTCATCTCTCTCTCTCTTTATCTCTCCCTCCATCTCTCTCTCTCTCCCTCTCTCTCCCTCCCTCTCTCCCCCCTCTCCCTCTCTCTCTCCCTCTCTCTCTCAATTCAATTCAATTCAATTCAAGGGACTTTATTGGCATGGGAAACATATGTTAACATTGCCAAAGCAAGTGAGGTAGATAATATACAAAAGTGAAATAAACAATACAAATTAACATTACACTCACAGAAGTTTCAAAAGAATAAAGACATTATAAATGTCATATTATGTATATATACAGTGTTGTAACGATGTACAAATGGTTGAAGTACAAAAGGGAAAATAAATAAGCATAAATAAATATGGGTTGTATTTACAATGCTGTTTGTTCTTCACTGGTTGACCTTTTCTTGTGGCAACAGGTCACAAATCTTGCTGTAGTGATGGCACACTGTGGTATTTCACCCAGTAGATGGGAGTTTATCAAAATTGGGTTTGTTTTCAAATTCTTTGTGGATCTGTGTAATCTGAGGGAAATACGTGTCTTTTGTATGGTCATACATTGGGCAGGAAGTTAGGAAGTGCAGCTCAGTTTCCACCTCATTTTGTGGGCAGTGTGCACATAGCCTGTCTTCTCTTGAGAGCCAGGTCTGCCTTTCTTTCTTTCTCAATGGCAAAGAGTAGACATTTGTCTTCAGATTCTAGTAGGGTGAGGCCGGGTGCTGCAGACTTTTCTAGTGCCTGCGCCAATTTGTTGATATATATGTTGAAAAGGTTGGGGCTTAAGCTGCATCCTTGTCTCACCCCACGGCCCTGTGGGAAGAAATGTGTGTGTTTTATTCCTATTTTAACCACACACTTGTTGTTTGTGTACATTGATTTTATAATGTTGTATGTTTTTTCCCCAACACCACTTTCCATCAATTTGTATAGCAGACTCTCATGCCAAATTGAGTCGAAGGCTTTTTGAAATCAACAAAGCATAAGAAGACTTTGCCTTTGTTTTGGTTTGTTTGTTTGTCAATTAGGGTGTGCAGGGTGAATACGTGGTCTGTTGTACGGTAATTTGGTAAAAAGCCAATTTGACATTTGCTCAGTACATTGTTTTCACTGAGGAATTGTACAAGTATGCTGTTAATGATAATGCAGAAGATTTTCCCAAGGTTGCTGTTGACGCATTTGGGGTCAAATTTGTCTCCACTTTTGTGGATTGGGGTGATCAGTCCTTGGTTCCAAATAATGGAGAAGATGCCAAAGCTAAGGACGATGTTAAATTGTTTTATTATAGCCAATTGGAATTTGTTGTCTGTATATTTGATCATTTCATTAAGGATACCATCAACACGACATGCCTTTTTGGGTTGGAGTGTTTATATTTTGTCCTGTAGCTCATTCTCTCTCTCTATCCGTCCCTCCCTCTATCTCTCTCTCCCCATCTCTCGCTCCCTCCATCTCTTTCTATCCCTCCCTCTCTCTCTCTTCCTCTCTCTCCCTCCTCTCTCTCTTTATATCTCCCTCCATCTCACTCCCTCATCCATCTCTTTCATTCTCCCGGTGCGGTTTCCGGATCATCACATAACCATGGCTCTGCTGTCTATTTCACCAGGGCCCCGGCAGGCATCCGATTGGAAGTTTAATGTAAAGCTCTTACGAGATGCAACTTTTTGCTCAGGTTTCCAGACTTTTTGGGAAAGGTGGGGGCAGCGAAGAGAGCAGTATGAGTCGCTGAGTTAATGGTGGGATGTGGGGAAAGTCCAAATCCGGCTTTTCTGTCAACAGTATACAGCTCTCTCATCCTCAGAGGCTAGGAGAGTATTGGGGGAACTCGAGCATATTATTAGTGAGATGGAGGTAGAGCTGATGGGGCAAGGCAGTGTAGGCCTCCAGGATAATTTAGCTGAATTACTTAGGGACCTGGGCAGTTTTTTCCAGGTTAAAGCAAAGGGAGCACTTGTAAGTGCTAGATTCTCCATGCTCAAGGAGATGGATGCTCCCAGCTCCTTCTTCTTTGGTTTGGAAAGACAAAGCGGTGATGCCAAGGGTATGCATTGTCTACGGCTGTCTGATGGGCGGGTGACCTCTGTGGTGGGGGAGATGTGGGAGCGAACTGTGGAGTTTTATACTGAGTTGTATAGGGCAGAAATGTGTGATCCTATGTGTGCTCAGGTCTTGTTCGCAGAACTCCCTAAGCTCTCTCTGGCACAGAGGGATGAAATGGACAATCCTCTGTTGTCCCATGAACTGGTAGAGGCCGTAATCCAGATGTCCCCTGGTCATGCACCGGGGGTCAATGGATTCCCAGGGGAGTTTTATAAAAAATTCTGGGGAATAATTGGACTGACTTCCTTTGTGTGTTGTGTGAATGCGTCGGGGTAGGAGAGTTGCCGATGAGCTACCTTCGGGCGGCTCTGACTCTCCTGCACAAAAAAGGGGACTTGTATGAACTTAAGAACTGGAGCCCTGTGGCATTGCTCTGTGCGGACTACAAGATACTTGCCAAGGTCCTCTCTAACAGACTGAAGTCCCATCTGGACTTGATAGTACATAAGGACCAAAAATATTGTGTACTGGGACGCTCAATCACAGATAAATTGTTTTTAATCAGGGACATGTTGGACTTGTCGAAACGTTCTAATGTGAACTTTGGACTGGTCTCTTTAGATCAAGAAAAGGCTTTTGATAGAGTGGTCCATGAGTATCTGTTTAATGTGATGTTTGGGTTTGGGGAAAGGTTTTTGACCTTTGTGAAGATGTTGTATGCTGGGGCGTCATGTATGGTCAAGGTGGAAGGGGGACTCAGTAGGCCAGTCTGGGTGAGACAAGGCATTAGACAAGGATGCCCTCTATCGGGGCAGTTATATACACTAGCCATTGAGCCTTTTTTTTGGCCTGCTACGCAGGAGACTGCAGGGAGTGTGCTGAACAGGCATGGGTGTGGAGACAGACATAGCAGTGTCAGCGTATGCAGATTACATTTCTGATGGTCAGGGATGGTCAGGATATGCAGGCACTAGAGACCAGTCTGAAGGTGTACGAGGAAGCTTCGTCAGCTAAGGTAAACTGGGGTAAGAGCAGTGCTCTGTTATGTGGGGCATGGGGGGGGGGGGATAGGGCCCCTCCTCTGCTTCCAGGGGGTTTACAGTGAGGTTGTGAAGGGCTTAAAATGTTGGGGGTGTACCTGGGCTCGGAGAGGTGGGTCAGGAAGAACTGGGAGGTGCTGTCACAGGTAGTGGTGTCAAGACTGGCCAGGTGGCGGTTTCTCCTGTCCCAAGTGTCACATAGAGGGAGGGTGCTGATAATCAACAACCTGGAGGCATCTTCCCTGTGGCATAAACTGGCTGTCCTCAACACCCCCGCCGGTCTGCTCGCAAACCTGCAATGCAAGCTGGTGGACTTTTTCTGGTCATCACTGGCTGAGGGAGGCAGTGTTGCACATGACCGCCCACGAAAGAGGACAGCGCCTGTTGGAACTGGAGACTAGGGTGGCTGCTTCCAACTAAAGGCTGTGCAGAGACTGCTGTTCCATACTGATGTCGGCTGGAGGTAATCAACATGCGCGCTGCTGAGGAGAGCTGGTGGATTAGCGTTGGACTAGCGTTGTTCCTCATGAAGCTGGAGAGGCTGAGTACAGCAGGTCTCTCAGATTTTTACTCTGCAATGCTGAGGGCCTGGCAGCTGCTAAGGCCCACACGAGAATAGGGCGTGGAGCCTGGGCTGTGGGAGGAGCCTATCTTCCACAACCCAGCCATCCCTTTGAGATCGGTTCAGTCGGCCACCCTGCAGACACAATTGATGGCAGGGGGTTTACAACGGCTGGTTGACCTGCGACTGCTGGGAAAGGAGGGGTGGAAAACCCCAGAAGTCCTGGCACAACAAACAGGAATAACGTCTCTTAGGCTGCTGGAGAGTTTCCTGGAGGAGGTCCAGGAGGCACTGTCTGAGCCGGTGAGGGGGGGGGGGGGGGGGGGGCACAGGGGGAGGGCCACAGGGGGAGGGCCCACCAATGTTTCCGCCACTGCAGGTGATGGCAGAGACTTGGGACTGGCAAGGGGGTCTGGAGGACTTGTTAGATTTTAACACTCTGAGCAAGGGGGAGTTTGAGGGGATGGGAGGCAAGGCCCTCTACAACCTTTGCGTTAAGGTGAAGAACATTAGGAGCCTAACAGGAGTGAAGGCACATCAGTGGCAGGGGGTATGTGGGGAGAAGAGTATGGTGAGTTTTAGATGGAGGGGGCTCGACAAACCCCCAGTACCAAAGAGGTCAGGGGACCTCCAGTGGAGGGTTCTACATGGAGGCCTGGCTACTAACTGCTGGTTGGCACGGGTTGAACCGGGAATCGGGCAGGGGTGTCCTTTCTGTGTTATGAGAGAAACTGTGATTCATGTGTTTTCTGTGTGCAGCAGGTTAATTCCATTAATGTCTCTGCTGAAATGTCTGTGTGAGAGGTTGGGGGTCGTTTTTACTGTCAGGATATTTATAATGGGGTACAGGTATTCAAATAAGGAAAAGGCCAAATGTGTTTTGTTGAATTTTCTGTTTGCACTGGCAAAGTTGGCTATTTGGATAACAAGGAGGAACAGGTTCAAAGGTGGGGGGATAACAGACCCTTTACTATTATTTAATGGGATGGTCTCTGCGTGCCTACTGTTGGAATTTGAGTTGTATAAAATAATAAAAAGTGTGGAGATATTTCAGGAGATATGGTGTGTTTGGGGGGCTGTCTGTACAGCTGGGGAAGATGTTTTGGAAATACGATTGTAGAAGTGGTGAGGTTTTTTAGTTATTGTGATGTGTGGTGTTTTGTATCGTGTGGTAGAGGGAAAGGTGAATATGGTACATGTATGCAGTACAGAATATATTGTGGTGTTTTATTTTAAAGGGGTGGTGGTGGTGGTGAGGTTTTAATGAAATGAGAATGTTTAATTAAAGAAATACAAAAAGTCAAGTCTCTCCCTCCCTCCCTCCCTCCCTCCCTCCCTCCCTCCCTCCCTCCCTCCCTCCCTCCCTCCCTCCCTCCCTCCCTCCCTCCCTCCCTCTCTTTAACTCTCTTTGTATCTCTCTCACTTCCCCATCTCTTTCTGTATCTCTCTCACTCTGTATCTCTCTCTAACTCTCTATGTGTCCCTCCCTCCATCTCCCCCTCATTGGACCACAGCCCTACTCATAACATCCTGAATTCCAAGTGGGAGAAACAAGTGGAGTTAGACTGATCTAATATTGTCTGTTTGACTTTAGACAGCTGAAAATAACATGGCATTCATTAACATTATCTTCAAGCTCAAGGTTCTGGTTCTGGGGGTTATTAAAACGCTTTCCTGTGTAACGAATTCTCTCTGGCTCTGCGGGATTAAATTGCATCCTGGGAATGTGGTGAATGACACACACATACACACACAAATGACAGTCTATCTTGTCCCCTCCCTCCTCCTTGTCTCTGATTACTGCTGGCCACTTGGCTCTTCTGTGGCCTGCTTGTTAATTGGTCCGTTCTCGGTCGGATCATGGAGAGGCTCCAGAGTGTGTTATGTGACTGCAGTTAAATGCTGGCCCACAGAGAGGAGGCTTGTGTGGGGAGGGGGGAGGGCCCACAGAGAGGAGGCTTGTGTGGGGAGGGCCCACTGTATGTGTGTGGGGAGGGCCCACAGAGAGGAGGCTTGTGTGGGGAGGGCCCACTGTGTGTGTGTGGGGAGTGGGAGGGCCCACTGTGTGTGTGGGGGGGGCCCACTGTGTGTGTGGGGGGAGGGCCCACTGTGTGTGTGCTGGGGGAGGGCCCACTGTGTGTGTGTGGGGAGGGGGGAGGGCCCACTGTGTGTGTGTGTGGGGGGGGGGGGGGGGGGCACTGTGTGTGTGTGGGGGGGGGGGGCACTGTGTGTGTGGAGGGAGGGCCCACTGTGTGTGTGGGGGGAGGGCCCACTGTGTGTGTGTGAGGAGGGGGGAGGGCCCACTGTGTGTGTGTGGGGGAGGGCCCACTGTGTGTGTGGGGGGGGGGGGCCACTGTGTGTGTGTGGGGGGGGGGGGCACTGTGTGTGTGGGGGGAGGGGGGGGGCACTGTGTGTGGGGGGGGAGGGCCCACTGTGTGTGTGGGGGAGGGGGGAGGGCACACTGTGTGTGTGGGGGGAGGGCCCACTGTGTGTGTGTGGGGGAGGGGGGAGGGCCCACTGTGTGTGTGGGGGGAGGGCCCACTGTGTGTGTGTGGGGGAGGGGGGAGGGCCCACTGTGTGTGGGTGGGGGCCCACTGTGTGTGGGGGGGGAGGGCCCACTGTGTGTGTGCGGGGGGAGGGCCCACTGTGTGTGGGGGGAGGGCCCACTGTGTGTGTGTGTGGGGGAGGGGGGAGGGCCCACTGTGTGTGTGCGGGGGGAGGGCCCACTGTGTGTGTGGGGGGAGGGCCCACTGTGTGTGTGTGGGGAGGGGGGAGGGCCCACTGTGTGTGTGTGTGTGGGGGGGGGGGGCACTGTGTGTGTGTGGGGGGGGGGGGCACTGTGTGTGTGGAGGGAGGGCCCACTGTGTGTGTGGGGGGAGGGCCCACTGTGTGTGTGTGAGGAGGGGGGAGGGCCCACTGTGTGTGTGGGGTGGGGGGGAGGGCCCACTGTGTGTGTGGGGGGAGGGCCCACTGTGTGTGTGTGGGGGAGGGCCCACTGTGTGTGTGGGGGGGGGCCCACTGTGTGTGTGTGGGGGGGGGGGGGCACTGTGTGTGTGGGGGGAGGGGGGGGGGGCACTGTGTGTGGGGGGGGAGGGCCCACTGTGTGTGTGGGGGAGGGGGGAGGGCACACTGTGTGTGTGGGGGGAGGGCCCACTGTGTGTGTGTGGGGGAGGGGGGAGGGCCCACTGTGTGTGTGTGGGGGAGGGGGGAGGGCCCACTGTGTGTGGGGGGGGGAGGGCCCACTGTGTGTGTGCGGGGGGAGGGCCCACTGTGTTTGTGGGGGGAGGGCCCACTGTGTGTGTGTGTGGGGGAGGGGGGAGGGCCCACTGTGTGTGTGCGGGGGGAGGGCCCACTGTGTGTGTGGGGGGAGGGCCCACTGTGTGTGTGTGGGGGAGGGCCCACTGTGTGTGTGTGTGGGGGGGGGGGGGGGCCCACTGTGTGTAGGGGGGAGGGCCCACTGTGTGTGTGCGGGGGAGGGGGTTGTGTTTGTGTCATGGGGGGATTGTGTGTGTGTGTGTGTGTTTTGTATGAAACAGAGAGAGAACGAGAGAAAAAGGAAAGAAAAGAGAGAGAAGATTCGTGGTTGTCATAGCTCCTATTCAGACCCCCGCACAGTTGTCATGGCTCCTATTCAGACCACCGCACGGTTGTCATGGCTCCTCGTCAGACCACTACACTCCACACATCTACATTTAGACTTGTTCATGTCAAAACCTGTGGAGTAGCTGTTCACTAACTTGTAAAACCTGTGGAGTAGCTGTTCACTAACTTGTAAAACCTGTGGAGTAGCTGTTCACTAACTTGTAAAACCTGTGGAGTAGCTGTTCACTAACTTGTTAAACCTGTGGAGTAGCTGTTCACTAACTTGTAAAACCTGTGGAGTAACTGTTCACTAACTTGTAAAACCTGTGGAGTAGCTGTTCACTAACTTGTAAAACCTGTGGAGTAGCTGTTCACTAACTTGTAAAACCTGTGGAGTAGCTGTTCACTAACCTGTGAATAATTGTCTTCACAAGCGTCCATGATAAAAAATACAGTCAGTCATAGTGTGTTTCTCTGTTCAGGCCTTTTTCTACTGAAGATAAGAGAAAGTGATGGACACAGGGTTGGAATAGTGTAGTTTGGACTGTTGTATTAGTTGTCTACTCTGGCAGTGCTCCCAACTCTGTCTCTTGGTATTGCTAATAGGAACCAAATCACCTATAAGTCCAGTTCTGTTTCTCCAACTGGTACCGGCTCAATACAAGAAAAGGTTTACTATGGCTTCACCTCTTCCTTCCAAAACATTGACCTGCAGTTATTAAATGTCCTCCCTGGCTTTGTGTGTCACTTCCCCTACCATTAGTTGAATCCCTGAACGATGTCGGGCTCCATGGAGCTGTCTCCTCCCCACATGTGGAAACCATCGAGGCCCAGGTCAGAGACACGGGACTGGGCTTGGACAGGAACACTGCTTCCTCGGAACACGCTTTGGATCAAGCTCGGTGTATGTGTGTGTGTGTGTGTATGTGTGTGTATGTGTGTGTGCGCGTGTGTGTTAGTGTGTGTGTATCCATCTGTATTGGCACGCTTTGTCTCCAGGGCAGGGTCTGTCTCAGTCTCAGGGCTCACTGATGGGCCCGTTTCATTGACAGGAAACTCCCCCACATTCCCTCTTTTCCCTCTTCCCACTGCAACTGGCCGTTTGGGAACGACAGCTGATTCCGGGAAACAGGCTGTTCCACCGTCAAAAGTTTATGATTAACAAACAGCCGTAGAAACTCAAACACTATGTAACGTTACAGTGTGCTCACTCCTCTCTGGGGGATGAAACTGTGGCCTTTTGTTTGCAGCTTACAGCACAAATACAGACAGACAGACAGACTGGCTGTGATTTGTGATGCAGTTAGATGTGGATCAATGCCTAAGGCAATGTTCCACTTTCATACATCTCTCCAGACCTGACAACCCTGCCTGCCTGCCTCTCACTAGCATCCTAGTAAAGTCTGAGTTGAGTACTGAATCTCCACATTAACTCTGTACCGGTACCTCCTGTATATAGCCTCCACATTAACTCTGTACCGGTACCTCCTGTATATAGCCTCCACATTAACTCTGTACCGGTACCCCCTGTATACAGCCTCCACATTAACTCTGTACCGGTACCCCCTGTATACAGCCTCCACAATGACTCTGTACCGGTACCCCCTGTATACAGCCTCCACATTAACTCTGTACCGGTACCCCCTGTATATAGCCTCCACATTAACTCTGTACCGGTACCCCCTGTAAACAGCCTCCACATTAACTCTGTACCGGTACCCCCTGTATATAGCCTCCACATTAACTCTGTACCGGTACCCCCTGTATACAGCCTCCACATTAACTCTGTACCGGTACCCCCTGTATACAGCCTCCACAATGACTCTGTACCGGTACCCCCTGTATACAGCCTCCACATTAACTCTGTACCGGTACCCCCTGTATATAGCCTCCACATTAACTCTGTACCGGTACCCCCTGTATATAGCCTCCACATTAACTCTGTACCGGTACCCCTGTATACAGCCTCCACATTAACTCTGTACCGGTACCCCCTGTATACAGCCTCCACAATGACTCTGTACCGGTACCCCCTGTATACAGCCTCCACATTAACTCTGTACCGGTACCCCCTGTATATAGCCTCCACATTAACTCTGTACCGGTACCCCCTGTATACAGCCTCCACATTAACTCTGTACCGGTACCCCCTGTATATAGCCTCCACATTAACTCTGTACCGGTACCCCCTGTATATAGCCAAGCTAATGTTATTCACTGCTGCTCTATAATTATTTGTTTGTCTTATCTCTTACTTGAATATTTTTTTGTTGGGCGGGGGGGGGGGGGTATTTTCTTAAAACTGCATATTTGGTTAATTAAGGGCTTGTAAGTAAGCATTTCATTGTAAGGTCTACTACACCTGTTTTATTCGGCGCATGTGACAAATATCATTTGATTTGAGATGCGTTCTAAGCCATACTACAGAATATGTTTAGCACAGTAAGCCTATGAATATGTTTAGCACAGTAAGCCTATGACGCAAAAATGTAAATCTGGTTTTCTGTTCCGTCTGAGAAATCCCTGCGCATCCAGTGTCCCATCAGCCAGGAAATTAATTCACTTGATATCCACTGTAAAAAGCCTCTAGACATGAGTTTCCCTTGGTTCTAGTCTAACATTTGGTTTGCAACAACAGGGGTTTGTACAAATGTTACTGTCTGTCTCTCGACATTAGCAAAATTGCTTCAAGATTGAAATTCGATCTTCACTGTCCTATTGAAAATAAATGAATGTGTCAGCCAGTCGAAATCATGAATCAGCATCATTAGTATGGAAATGTCAATAGAAAAACAGGTAAAACGACATGAAACGCAGCTAGTCTGCTGTCTTAACAACTTCAGTTTGTAGTGATTCTGTTAGCTGTGCAGTTAACTAGCTCCTCTGAACAGTGTCCTGGAGAGTGAGCACATTGTCTATGCCAGGCGAAATTGCCCATCCCATAGCTCATTGTTATCGATGTATCCAAAACAGCTTAAGCAAATGCATCAACTTTGCTGTTATTATAGCTGCACTGTTCGACCTGACTGTATTAGCCGTAGTTGGCTAGCTAGCAAGCAAGGGATAAGAGATTTGCCAGCCAGCATGGCAACTGAACATTTAGAACTAAGGACTGGGCCATGTCCATAGATATAGAACAAAAAGACTTAACGACTGGGTTGTGTCTCTGGCAACCTAATCAGAATGAACGGCCAGCCTGCTAGGGTAGATGTGTGTCAGAAGTCCTGATTAGGGCTATATTTTCGTTGAGGGATGAAATAGTAGCCAATGAATACATTTCTCAAAATAATGTAGAAAAGTAATTGTACACTTGAGATTGTGCAAAACAACTTTTTTTGCACGGCTGTGCCTTGCTACTATACCTGGCTCTGCCTCGTACATATGACCGCAGCACAGCTGTGCTGATCTACTGTAACTGGCTCTGCCTCGTACATATGACCGCAGCACAGCGGTGCTGATCTACTGTACCTGGCTCTGCCTCGTACATATGACAGCAGCACAGCTGTGCTGATCTACTGTACCTGGCTCTGCCTCGTACATATGACCGCAGCACAGCTGTGCTGATCTACTGTACCTGGCTCTGCCTCGTACATATGACCGCAGCACAGCTGTGCTGATCTACTGTACCTGGCTCTGCCTCGTACATATGACCGCAGCACAGCTGTGCTGATCTACTGTACCTGGCTCTGCCTCGTACATATGACCGCCGCACAGCGGTGCTGATCTACTGTACCTGGCTCTGCCTCGTACATATGACCGCAGCACAGCGGTGCTGATCTACTGTAACTGGCTCTGCCTCGTACATATGACCGCAGCACAGCGGTGCTGATCTACTGTACCTGGCTCTGCCTCGTACATATGACCGCAGCACAGCGGTGCTGATCTACTGTACCTGGCTCTGCCTCGTACATATGACCGCCGCACAGCGGTGCTGATCTACTGTACCTGGCTCTGCCTCGTACATATGACCGCCGCACAGCGGTGCTGATCTACTGTACCTGGCTCTGCCTCGTACATATGACCGCAGCACAGCTGTGCTGATCTACTGTACCTGGCTCTGCCTCGTACATATGACCGCAGCACAGCTGTGCTGATCTACTGTACCTGGCTCTGCCTCGTACATATGACCGCAGCACAGCTGTGCTGATCTACTGTACCTGGCTCTGCCTCGTACATATGACCGCAGCACAGCTGTGCTGATCTACTATACCTGGCTCTGCCTCGTACATATGACCGCAGCACAGCTGTGCTGATCTACTGTACCTGGCTCTGCCTCGTACATATGACCGCAGCACAGCTGTGCTGATCTACTGTACCTGGCTCTGCCTCGTACATATGACCGCAGCACAGCTGTGCTGATCTACTGTACCTGGCTCTGCCTCGTACATATGACCGCAGCACAGCTGTGCTGATCTACTATACCTGGCTCTGCCTCGTACATATGACCGCAGCACAGCTGTGCTGATCTACTGTACCTGGCTCTGCCTCGTACATATGACCGCAGCACAGCTGTGCTGATCTACTGTACCTGGCTCTGCCTCGTACATATGACCGCAGCACAGCTGTGCTGATCTACTGTACCTGGCTCTGCCTCGTACATATGACCGCAGCACAGCTGTGCTGATCTACTGTACCTGGCTCTGCCTCGTACATATGACCGCAGCACAGCTGTGCTGATCTACTGTACCTGGCTCTGCCTCGTACATATGGCCGCAGCACAGCTGTGCTGATCTACTGTACCTGGCTCTGCCTCGTACATATGACCGCAGCACAGCGGTGCTAAATAATTGTTTAGCTTGCCTTCTCGTGTACAATTGCTCTATTCACCATTTGCCATGATTAAAAACAAACCCTGTTGTAGGTTACCCTTACAGTAGGCCTATATGCTATAATGAAGACTGCTTCAACAGCAATCTGGTGAGACTTTCTTTATCCTGCAGATTTTATCATATAATTTTCTGACCCCAAGTTATTTTTGTTGTTTAAAAAAAACTATTGCTTGTTTTTCATTTCATTTGATTAAAAACCAAACTTCTAAAATGATTCATTGTCCTGGCTTTATGACAAGAACATACATCACGGAATGCAATGGAATTTAAGAACCATCTGCTACTTCTGGAGAAGTGTGAATGCAATCTGTACGATGGTTCCATTATGTTTACAAAACATATTTGGGAGCAGTATGAAGGATAAGTGGACATTCTCTCTATATTAGATCTCTGTCAGGCTCATGTGAAAAGTTTGAATGTGCATAAAACCCTCCAGTGTTTGCGTTGCTGTAATATTATGGTGCCTGTAATTGTATTTACACATAGCCTACGTAAACCAAGTTGTGATTAGAATTATTCACTATTTTTAGGCCTAATCAATAGTTATTGACAACATTTCACATGTTTTTGCGCAGCCATAATGCAATTATTAATATTTATACGACGCTGGGCCAATTGTGCGCCGCCCTGTGGGACTCCCAATCGCGGACGGATGTGATACAGCCTGAATTCGAACCGGGGACTGTAATGACACTTCTTGCACTGAGATGAAGTGCCTTAGACCGCTGCGCCACTTGGGAGCCCAAAAACAGTAGGCATAGCCCCTATATCAGTGTAAATGCTAATGTATGTTTAAGTACATACTCCCATATTGAAGCTATGCAAATACTTAGAACAATGTGGACTGCAAACATGGTCAACATATTTAGCAAAGATGGGATAGGCCTATATTTTGTTATATTGTTTCTCTGCACTATGTAACAATATAGGCCAGTGGTTTTCAATCCTGGTCCTGGGGACCCAAAGAGGTGCACAGTTTTGTTTTTCCCCTAGGACTACACACCTGATTCAAATCATCAAAGCCTGATGAGTTGTTGATTTGAATCAGGTATGTAGTGCTAGGGCAAAAACCAAAATGTGCACCTCTTTGGGTCCCCAGGACCAGGGTTGAAAACCCCTGATCTAGGCTATCACAGACTAACATTCAAATAAGAGATGATGACAACGCAGAACATAAAAGACAGTAAATACAAAAATTGAAGCAACAACATATAGTGGGGCAAAAAAGTATTTAGTCAGCCAATTGTGCAAGTTCTCCCACTTAAAAAGATGAGGCCAGTAATTTTCATCATAGGTACACTTCAACTATGACAGACAAAATTTGATTTTTTTTCTCCAGAAAATCACATTGTAGGATTTTTAATGAATTTATTTGCAAATTATGGTGGAAAATAAGTATCAGGGATGGACAACTCCAGTCCTCTGGGGCTTGATTAGTGACACACTTTGACACACAAGTCTAGAAGGTAGTGTCTACACAATGGAAAAATGCAAAGGACTATACTGACATCACAGAACTTCAGAAGGCAATGTTGAGAAGATGGAGCTCTGTTGGGCCTACCAAGGGGAATGATCCTGTGATCAGCTGACCCAATGTAACAGTACAAATTTAGACCGCCCATACCCGGGCGCGAACTAGGGACGTTCTGCACACATCAACAGTCACCCTCGAAGCATCGTTACCCATCGCGCCACAAAAGCCGCGGGGGGAACTACTACTTCAAGGTCTCAGAGCAAGTGACGTCACTGATTGAAACGCTATTTAGCGCCCACGCTAACTAAGCTAGCCGTTTCACATCCGTTACACCAAGACACCATGAAGTGCAACCAACAACAACTGCTGAGTTGCTACAACTTTGAGGAGATGTCGCCATGCAACTCAGATTGCAGTAAGCACACAATTGAGCTGGGAAGGACCGGTAGACTACTCAGAATTGTTGTTGATAGAGGTGGGCCCACAACCAAACATATGCATCCTATGAATAAAGGAATTTTGTGTCAGAAACAATACATGTTTTATT
Organism: Oncorhynchus mykiss; assembly: GCF_013265735.2. Classification (NCBI taxonomy): domain Eukaryota; kingdom Metazoa; phylum Chordata; class Actinopteri; order Salmoniformes; family Salmonidae; genus Oncorhynchus; species Oncorhynchus mykiss. The sequence continues at coordinate 34,516,434 of NC_048568.1, forward strand.
TAGCCTGAAGTCATCATTATGGTACTTTTGGAATGGTTTAAAAAAATGTTTTCCTGAATCTATGATCTTGACGGTGGACACAAATGAGCAGAAGATGGAGTACACTGGTGTAAATAAAGTACAAAACAAGTCGGTCCAATTACTCAGATCAGGTCAAATAGTTTTATTAGGGAGATAAAAAAGAATACAAGATAGTCTCTGTAACCTTCCCCAAAATAACAAAAGCACAGTGTAATATCTTGACTACACCGCAAAACATATAAAAATGTTGCAAAATACATTTAGAAATCTATATTATTCAATTATTGCACCCACACTGCTTGTGTGCATCAACGAGCGTCTGCGTTGCCAAGGGACTAGAAATGATTTGGTTGACCGTTTTATGTGTGGATTAATTGTCGGAGTAGAGGACCTTGTGCATTTCAGGTAAAATAACAACTCAATGTTTATATCCCAGGACAAATTAGCTAGCAACAGCAAGCTAGCTGAATAGGACAAATTACCTAGCAAGTGTAAGCTAGCTCACTAAATTGCCATAAAATGTTTAATGCTTTTCAACCTGTCCCCAAATTAATGTAATTGGTTCAGAGTTTGTTTTGATATTTTTTACCTGCGTGTCGTGATCACGTTTGGTGCTGGGGGGGCAAAATAAATGTATGCACGATGGCGCACACACGCAGCCGGTTTGGGTTCCGTGTCAGGGAAATAAAGTAAAGTACTGAACTGATTTCACCCAGACCAAGGAAGAATGTTTTAATACGTTGTGAAACTAGTCCTTTGTAAATATAAAAAAAAATGAAAAAAACATTCACCATTTAATTAATCATAGAGTACAAGCAGTTGAGCTGGTTCTACTCTTTATTGGACATGTTCTGGTGTTTTGTGGTGGAAAACTGAGTGGGTCGAGCATAACACATCAACCCTGTTACCGACAGATAGACAGGATTTTGTGAAGCTTGCATTCAATTGCCACTCCCTGTTGCACACAACAAGCGCCCATTCTCCCAGACATAAGGGGATTTATGGCTGATTACGGTCAACCCCGTTATGGTCAACCCTGTTACGTTCAACCCCGTTACGGTCAACCATGTTACGTTCAACCCCGTTACGTTCAACCATGTCACAGTCAACCCTGTTACAGTCAACCCTGTTACGGTCAACCCTGTTACGGTCAACCCTGTTATAGCCCCCCTGTTACGGTCAACCCCGTTACAGTCAAACCTGTTATAGTCAACATGATACGGTCAACCATGATACAGTCAACCTCGTTATGGTCAACCTCGTTACGGTCAACCCCGTTACGGTCAACCCCGTTACGGTCAACTCTGTTATGGCCACCCTGTTACGGTCAACACTATTACGGTCAACCCTGTTATAGTCAACATGATACGGTCAACCCCGTTACGGTCAACCTGTAACGATTCTCTTCTTGTGAAGTAGAGGCGGACCAAAGCGCAGCGTGGTGGTTGTTCATTGTATTTATTGACGACACTATACATGAACAAACTAACGAAAAACAAGAAACGTGAGAACTCAAAACAGCCCTGTCTGGTGCAAACACAAAAACAGGAACAATCACCCACAAACACACAGTGAAACCCAGGCTACCTAAATATGGTTCCCAATCAGAGACAATGACGAACACCTGCCTCTGATTGAGAACCATATCAGGCCGAACATAGAACTAGACCAAAACATAGAAAAACAAACATAGACTGCCCACCCAACTCACGCCCTGACCATACTAAATAAATACAAAAACAAAGGAAATAGAGGTCAGAACGTGACACAACCATGTTATAGTCAACCTGTTACAGTCAACCCTGTTACAGTCAACCCTGTTACTTTATTTGGCACTTAATTGACACTACTATAGTATTTTCTTTTATTTAACCTCTTGAGATGGAAAACATGTTTTTTATGAAGTTGAACATGTGCTCTTCTTTATGACAATGTTCAAGATACACTTAAAAGGCAAAGAATGGTGGAATGATACCCAATTACACTAGGAGGTAAATGACGGGCCTAATAGACTCCCTGCAGGCCTGCACTTTGTGCCCTGGTCTTCTACTACCATTACAGCCCTTTGTAATCTGTGTGTTGTTGTCTGCTGTCTTTAGGAGTGATGACATGCTGATATATTTGTAATCAACCCACCTGTCTGTTTGTCGGGTCTCAAACCCTAACCATTTATCTGACCATGCAGACATCAAGAGTTGTGAAAGAAACTCTTTCTGGCCCTGTTCTGTCTGTCTGTGTGTGTGTGTGTGTGTGTGTGTGTGTGTGTGTGTGTGTGTGTGTGTGTGTGTGTAACTTGAGAACTAGAACAAAATAATGTGGGACAGGTGTTGTGCGCAGGAAAGCATTCCCTCCCCATACACACTGACCCATTTCTGTTGTTTCCCAGCAACACTGCTGCCACTTGCAGGTTATACACACACACACACACACACACACACACACACACACACACACACACACACACACACACACACACACACACACACACACACACACGCACACAGGGCTGTGTGATGACACAATCACCAGAGCCATCACCATTTTTCATTACAAATCAGACCTTGAATAAAATCCAGGCTGCCACAACACTACTAAAAAACAGTAACAGTGGGGACTGTGAAGAGACATACACATACAGGTACAGACACACACATACGCACACACACGCCAGCATACGACCTCTACACACACGTACATTGTAATATTGTTTTATGGTGGTGTTATAAATGTTTTATTGTAGATATGTAGTGATGTAATAATGTTAAATGATGTACTGTTTAATCTTTTTTTTATGTGTGATGTAAGTGCCTTAATGTGTTTGGACCCCATGAAGAGTATGTGCTGCCTTGGTAGGAACTAATGGGGATCCATAATAAACCCCATGAAGAGTATGTGCTGCCTTGGTAGGAACTAATGGGGATCCATAATAAATACAAATACAAACACTAAACATGAAGGAATTCATGATCTACAGCGTGCTGCTGCATACACCACATCGCCAAAAGTATGTGGACACCTGCTTGTTGAACATCTCATTCCAAAATCATGGGCACTAATATGGAGTTGGTCCCCCTTTGCTGCCTCCACTATTCTGGAAAGGCTTTCCACTAGATGTTGGAACATTGCTGCAGGGACTTGCTTCCATTCAGCCACGAGCATTTGTGAGGTTGGGCACTGATGTTGGGCAATTAGGTTTGGCTCGAAGTCGGTGTTCCAATTCATCCCAAAAGTGCTCGATGGGGTTGAGGTCAGGGCTCTGTGCAGGGCAGTCAAGTTCTTCCAAACCGATCTCGACAAACCATTTCTGTTGCTACAAAGTTGGAAGCACAGAATCCTCTAGAATGTCATTGTATGCTGTAGCATTAAGATTTCCCTTCACTGGAACTAAGAGGTCTAGCCCGAACCATGAAAAACAGCCCCAGACCATTATTTATCCTCCACCAAACATTACAGTTGACACTATGCATTCGGGCAGGTTGCGTTCTCCTGGCATCCGCCAAATCTAGATTCTTCCGTCGGACTGCCAGAATATGAAGTGTGATTCATCACTCCAGAGAACGTATTTCCAATGGCGGAGAGCATTACACCACTCCAGCCGACGCTTGGCATTGCGCATGGTGATCTTGGCCTTATGTACGGCTGCTCGGCCAACGAACAGCTCTTGTGCTGACGTTACTTCCAGAGGCAGTTTGAAACTCGGTACTGAGTGTTGCAACCGAGTACAGACAATATTTACGTGCTACGCGCTTCAGCACTTGGCGGTCCCGTTCTGTGAGCTTGTGTGACCTAGAGCCGTTGTTGCTTCTAGATGTTTCCACTTCACAATAACAGCACTTACAGTTGACCGGAGCAGCTCTAGCAGGGCACAAATTTGACGAACTGTCTTGTTGGAAAAGTGGCATCCAATGGCGGTGCCACGTTGAAAGTCACTGAGCTCTTCAGTACGAGCCATTCTGCTGCCAATGTTTGTCTATGGAGATTGCATGACTATGTGCTCTATTTTATACACCTGTCAGCTGTCAGACGTGATTTAAGGCGATAGCATTCCTCAGAACCCCTGAGATAACATAAAGCAGCGTAAAGAAAGGCAGGAAGAAAGAGTGAAAGAAAGGAACATAAGAGGAAAAGAAAGAAGGCTCGTTTGTGGTCGTTCACTAACAGCCTTGAGCATCTCTTTCATTCTAACTCACATGACATCTCCTCAGGTCTCTACGGCAACCGTCCACAATGACCAAGATGCAACTGGGAATAACGACCTCATGAATCCTCACCTCAGGCCGAGGAGAAAGGAGAGGAAGCCTAGAGTGAGGTCATTTGTGTTCTCAATGAGTTGGGATAACAACAGCAAAACCGTACAATGATGTTGGAGTTGACACTTGAAACTAGCACTGCCCATTGCCATTAGGCCTTTGAACACTTAGGAGAGAAAAATGTACTTGACAATTCTGTGATCTTCAGTTGAGTGCTGACGCATGGCAAAGCTATGATGGTCACAGTTCATTATGCCGGGTTCACTTGAAAGCTTCCATCCTGACTGTAATTCAGATATGGCAGTTGACCGTGTGTTTATCAAGTTTTGAAGCAAAGGGACAGATGCATTGTGAAATATGGAGTGTTTGATTTGGCAGCCCAGCTGCAGTGCAAGGTCCACTGTCTGGGGTATGAGACTGTGAGAGAGAAACAGAGAGAGAGAGTCAGATGGATCGAGCGAGCGAGAGAGAGAGCATGTGTGTTGTGTGTGTGTGCACACGTCGGCCAGGGAAAGTCCCCAGATTCTCCAATCAGAGAAACACTCGCCCTCCTCCGTCATTTCATTTTAATGAATGATGGCCCAATTTTACCATACCAATCCGAATGCCACGATTACAAAAAAAATCTCCTTCTTTGGAAACAATTGTGTAAAAAATGCTTATTTTCCTTGTAAAAGTGGAGGAATCATTCAAGGACATAACCACTTCCATCTTTGTGGCTTTGAACATCCTGAAATAGTGTGCTGACTTCTCAGCACAAACAATCTTGGTCTTTCATGTGACATGACAGAGTATTTCTGTTATGTTCATGGTTGACAATGAGGCGACCATCATCACCTCTAACCACACAGACTGGGGTAGATGGTCGGGTAACTTTCCAACCATATGGTTAGATGTCACCTCCAGTTGTATGTCACCAAATCCCCAGAATGTCACGTCCATATCATGCCCTGTCCATCCTGTGGCTATGGGCCAGTGACCTCACATAGCATGTAGAGGAATCCCTGTCATAATAGTAGAAACACAAGCTATTCTCTCAGAGAAGTGGAGAGGAATAGAAGACAACACTGTACGGTATCTCTGTGATCACACAGAGCGTAACTCGGTCCCCGATCTCTGTAGTTCTGTATAGGCAACTTGTTCTTCATTACATTGACCACAGGAGTTGGCAAGACAGCAGATCAGGCTACTTAAAGAGAGCTCAGCAGGAGAAAGTTATTACCGTTGACCTACAGTCAGGGTTAGTGTCAGGGGAAAAAAACACTACATCAGCTCAAAATAATCAGATAAACATTATGTCATTCAAGTCAGGCGACTAGTATGGCTCTGAGCCAGGAGGGACATCATCATCACTGTCCACAGAGCTCAAAACATAGCTTGCCTTACTTCCTCACAAATCCTAAAAACACATTAGCTCTCTTCGAGTTGCCCTAGGAGGTCTCACCAAGGATGGAGTTTCATAGCAAAGTTTTTGTGATGGTAACCTCTGATCTTTACCTCTCGACAGCTCTGTAAATATGTTATCTGTGCGTGTATGTGAGTGCGTGCGTGAGTGCATGCTTACCTGTGTGTGCTTGTGTGTGTGTGTGCATGCTTACCTGTGTGTGCTTGTGTGTGTGTGTGTGCATGCTTACATGTGTGTGTGTGTGTGTGCGTGAGTGCATGCTTACGTGTGTGTGTGTGTGCATGTGTGTGTGTGTGTGTGCGCGCGCGTGTGTGTGTGTGTGTGTGTGTGCATGTGTGTGTGTGTGTGTGTGTGTGTGCGTGCGTGCGTGTGTGTGTGTGCGTGCATGTGT